>NC_057812.1:259876558-260017513 GCF_018294505.1 Triticum aestivum | reverse complement strand
AGAAGAAGGGGGGAGCGGCGGAGTTTGTGAAGAAGGAGTAGCAGCAACCAGCGAGGGGGAACGAACTGCCTCTGTTTCCTCTGCTTATAAAGAGGGACGGGGCGGACGTTTCGGCCTTCCAAATAAACAACCACCCACGATCTCTCCCACGATGCCGCATTCAACGCGTGCCGTTATGGGAGAGCGCGGTGGATACGGAACAAGATTTGGCGTGGCCCAGCACGCGTGTGCCCGTGCCCTGTCTTGGGCCTGGCCCAACAGCGCTCGGCACCGTGTCTGGCCCAGGCCCGGGGGCTCCTGTCGGTGTACTAGAATAGGGGTACCCTAGTACCCCGAACTTGTGCATGGGCAGTTGCAGCACCCCGCGGCAAAGGCTTGCCGGGCGAACGCCAAGATCCCCCAAGGTTCCCTTGGAGCCATCCAAGAACAAAGTATTTAAGCTAAGGAGACAAGACCCCGGCAAGAGGAGCTTGCCGGGAAGGCCAACCAAGGCGCTCCAAGGAACTTGCCGCGACGCGCCACACGCTCCGGCAAGGCAACAAGGCCCCGGCAAGAGGAGCTTGCCGGGAAGACTAAATAAGGTACCCTGAGGCCCGGTGAGCGACGAGCTTATGGACCCGGCAAGATAACAACAGCGGCAAGGCGCTTGCCGCGGCAGGCGGCCACTCTGCGCCCACGCTCCAGCGCATCCACCAACGTGTCGCTCTGGGGGCCTCTCCGGGTGCGCGTGGCGGGAGGCTGTGCAGCCAGCGGTGCGCAGTGGCATGCGAAGCTGACAAGATCTCCATCGTGGCGAACGGTGGTGCCCCTAACGGTCCTTTTCTGCACTGTTCGGGCGACTCAGACGGGCATTTAATGCCCTTGTCCCCTGCCGTCAGGGTTAGGTAGGGTGCACTGCACAAGCAACTGTATCAACTACCTCGCTTTTTACGTTTTTACCCTCCTCTGCGTTGCCACCTGTCGGTGACCCCTTTAGCGTATAAAAGGAGGCCCATGCGCAACGTAGAGGAGGTTCAGGGCCTCGGACAGTTTGCTTCGATTCATTCGTAGCCCAGAAAACATCACACTCTCTCGCTCGAGAGCAAGAACAGCAAATAATACAACCAGACAAGTAGCAGTAGGAGTGTTATCTCTCCGGAGAGCTCCGAAGTTGGGTAAACTGCTCGTGTGCCTCGCCTCGATCTGCTCTTTGTGCGACCTCCGCCCCCCGCCGAACCGAAAGGGGCCCGGTCCGCCGGCCCCATAGGTGTTCGTGGATCAGTTCTCCCCGACACATATGTATGAAAGAATTATGAACGGCGGCTTTGCCACAAATACAATGTCAACTACATGATCATGCAAAGCAATATGACAATGATGAAGCATGTCATAATAAATGGAACAGTGGGAAGTTGCATGGAAATATATCTCGGAATAGCTATGGAAATGCCCTAATTGGTAGGTATGGAGGCTGTTTTGAGGAAGGTATATGGTGGGTTTATGGTACCGGCAAAAGTTGTGCGGTACTAGAGAGGCTAGCAATGGTGGAAGGGTGAGATTGCTTATAATCCATGGACTCAACATTAGTCATAAAGAACTCACATACTTATTACAAAAATCTATTAGTTATCAAAACAAAGTACTACACGCATGCTCCTAGGGGGATAGATTGGTAGGAAAAGACCATCGCTCGTTCCCGACCGCCACTCATAAGGAAGACAATCAATAAATAAATCATGCTCCAACTTCATCACATAACGGTTCACCATACGTGCGTGCTACGGGAATCACAAACTTTAGCACAAGTATCTCTCAATTTCACAACTGCTCTACTAGCATTACTCTAATATTACCATCTTCATATCTCAAAACAATCATCAAGTATCAAACTTCTCATAGTATTCAATGCACCTTATATGAAAGTTTTTATTATACCCATCTTGGATGCCTATCATATTAGGACTAATTTCATAACGAAAGGAAATTACCATGCTATTCTAAAAGGCTCTCAAAATAATATAATTGAAGCATTAGAGGTCAATAATTTCTATAAAATAAAACCACCACCGTGCTCTAAAAAGATATAAGTGAAGCACTAGAGCAAAAATTATCTAGCTCAAAAGATATAAGTGAAGCACATAGAGTATTCTAATAATTTCCGTTTCATGTGTGTCTCCCCCAAAAGGTGTGTACAGCAAGGATGATTGTGGTAAACTAAAAAGCAAAGATTCAAATCATACAAGACGCTCCAAGCAAAACACATATCATGTGGTAAATAAAAATATAGCCTCAACTAAAGTTACCGATAGACGAAGATGAAAGAGGGGATGCCTTCCGGGGCATCCCCAAGCTTAGGCTTTTGGTTGTCCTTGAATTTTACCTTTAGGTGCCTTGGGCATCCCCAAGCTTAGGATCTTGCCACTCTTTATTCCAAAATCCATCAAATCTTTACCCAAAAACTTGAAAACTTCACAACACAAAACTCAACAGAAAATCTCATGAGCTCCGTTAGTATAAGAAAACAAAACACCACTTTAAGGTAATGTAATTAACTCATTATTTATTTATATTGGTGTTAAACCTACTGTATTCCAACTTATCTATGGTTCATACCCCCCGATACTAGCCATAGATTCATCAAAACAAGCAAACAACACATGAAAAACAGAATCTGTCAAAAACAGAACAGTCTGTAGAAATCTATAGGTTTTGAATACTTCTGTAACTCCAAAAATCCTGAGAAATTAGGACATCCTAAATAATTTGTATATTAATCTACTTCAGTTGTAATTGGTATTTTATAGCTCTCTGGTAAAAAATTAAAATTATTCTCGTGAGTGCATACTTTCTGTTTTTTACAGCAAGATCAAATAACAATCACCCAAGAAGATCCTAAAGGCTTTACTTGGCACAAACACTAATTAAAACATAAAAGCACAATCATAACAGAGGATAGATGAGTTATTTATTACTAAACATGAGCAAAAAGCAAGGAACAAAAATAAAATTGGGTTGCCTCCCAACAAGCGCTATCGTTTAACGCCCCTAGCTAGGCATAAAAAGAAGGATAGATCTAGGTATTGTCATCTTTGGTATGCAATCCATATGTGGCTCTCATAATAGATTCATAAGGTAATTTAATTTTCTTTCTAGGAAAGTGTTCCATGCCTTTCCTTAACGGAAATTGGAATCCAATATTTCCTTCTTTCATGTCAATAATTGCACCAATTGTTCTAAGGAAAGGTCTACCAAGAATAACAGGACATGTAGGATTGCAATCTATATCAAGAACAATGAAATCTATGGGCACATAATTCCTATTTGCAACAATAAGAACATCATTAATCCTTCCCATAGGTTTCTTAATGGTGGAATCTGCGAGGTGCAAATTTAAAGAACAATCATCAAATTCACGGAAACCTAACACATCACACAAAGTTTTTGTAATTGTGGAAAAACTAGCACCCAAATCACATAAAGCATAGCATTCATGATCTTTAATCTTAATTTTAATAGTAGGGTCCCACTCATCATAAAGTTTTCTAGGGATAGAAACTTCTAGTTCAAGCTTTTCATTATGGGATTGCATTAAAGCATCAAAGATATGTTTAGTAAAAGCTTTGTTTTGATCATAAGCATGAGGATAATTTAGCACGGATTGCAACAAGGAAATACAATCTATCAAAGAGCAATTATCATAATTAAATTTCTTGAAATCCAAAATAGTGGGTTCATTGCTATGTAAAGTTTTGACCTCTTCAATCCCACTTTTATTAATTTTTGCATCAAGATCTAAAAACTCCGAATCATTGGGACGCCTTCTAACTAAAGTTTCCTCATCTCCAGTCCCTTCTTTATAAAGATTCATATTGGCAAACAAAGAATTAATAGGAGATACATCAATCACTTTTAGATCTCCATCATTATTATCATGAAAACTAGAAGAACATGCTTTCACAAAGCAATCTTTCTTAGCACGCATCCTAGCGGTTCTTTCTTTGCACTCATCAATGGAAATTCTCATGGCTTTGAGAGACTCATTGATATCATGCTTAGGTGGAATAGATATAAGTTTCAAAGAATCAACATCAAGAGAAATTCTATCCATGTTTCTAGCCAACTCATCAATCTTAAGCAATTTTTCTTCAATCAAAGCATTGAAATTATTTTGCAAATTAATAAATTCTTTAACACTAGTCTCAATATCAGAGGGCATCTTGTTAAAATTTCCGTAAGAGTTGTTGTAGGAATTACCATAATTATTAGAGGAATTACTAGGGAACTGTCGGTGTACTAGAGTAGGGGTACCCTAGTATCTCGAACTTGTGCACGGGCAGTCGCAGCGTCCCGCGGCAAGGCTTGCCGGGTGATCGCCAAGGTCCTCCGTGGTTCCTTTGGAGCCATTCAAGAACAAAGTATCCAAGCCAAGGAGACAAGACCCCGGCAAGAGGAGCTTGCCGGGAAGGCCAACCAAGGAATCTCAAGACCCCGGCAAGTGGAGCTTGCCGGGAAGGCCAACCAAGGCATTTCAAGGAACTTGCCGCGATGTGCCACGCGCCCCGGCAAGGCCCGGTGAGCGACAATCTCCCGGACGCGACAAGACAACGACCGCGGCAAACCACCACTCTGTGCCCGCGCTCTAGCACATCCACCAACGTGTCGCTCTGGGACCCTTCCAGGCGTACGTGGCGGGAGGCTGTGCAGCTAGGGGTGCGCGGTGGCAAGCGGCGCTGACCAGATTGCCATCGTGGCGAGCGGTGGCGTCCATGACGGTCCCTTTTGCACTGTTTAGGCGACGCAGACGGGCATTTAATGCCTTTGTCCCCTGCCGTCAGGGTTAGGTATGATACACTGTAGCAAGTAGCTATACCTACCGCAGCACCTTTCCATTTTTACACTTGTCTACGTTGCCACCTGTCGGTGACCCCTTGAGCATATAAAAGGAGGCCCATGCGCAACGTAGAGGGAGGGGGCGGTTAGCTAGTTCAGAGAACACTCAGGCTCGGTCTCGTTAGCTGCTGGGGTGTACTGTAGCACTCCACGCTCCCGAGCAAGAACTCAATACAAACCACAAGCAGGAGTAGGGTTTTACACATCCGTGCGGCCCGAACCTGGGTAAACTGCTCGTGTGCTTCGCCTCGATCCGCTCTTCGTGCGACCTCCGCCCTCACCGAATCGAAAGGGACTCGGCCCGCCGGTCCCATAGGTGTTCGTGGATCAGTCCCCCGACATCTTTGGCGTGCCAGGTAGGGGGCCTCGAAGTTGTGTGAACCAGATCCGACGTTCTCGTGAGCTAGATCTTCATCATCTTCATCAACATGCCGCCGAAGAAGAAGGCTTCGGAGGCGGCTGCTCTGTCCGCCCCACCACCGCTGGAGCAAACGGCTGATGAGGCGGACGTTGGCGGAAGAACGGGCGTCGACGAGGGAGCTCGCGGTGCTGCCAGGTCCAAGTACAAGGCTGCGCTGCCCATCGGCGGCGTGGCCGGCTCCCACAATGACCGGGCGCACTCCAAGACCTCAGCGTCCGTGCATGCACCGCGCCCATCTTAGGAGGCGCGGGACCGGCAGCGTCATGGTACTCGCGGTACCATGCGTTTGCTAGACCAAGATCGAGCTGGTGGGTCTCGGAGTGCTCAAGACCAGCATGCACGCCAGCATGCTGGCACGAGCGAGGCACGGTCGCCTGGACGGGATACTGCTCCTTCTAACATAGTTAGAAGTCCGAGCATATCCCGCTCCTCGCACCGTTCGCCACCGCCACCCGCCACTGCAGCAGAAGCTTTGGCGTGAGCTCAGCTGCTCCTAGATTACCCTCCAACGGCGGACAAGATCAACGACTAGAGGGCTACCATCCAGAGTCTCATCGGCTTTGCCAACGGCGACACTCCATGGCAGCCGGGCACGTCGCAGCCGCGGCAAGCCAGCCAGGCACGGGACAGAGACGACAAGACTGGTGGGTGTGCAACTACTATGCACTCTCCGCCCCGAAGGCCAAGATCGCCGACTCGCCGGATCCACCTCGACAACGACTCCACCGCGTCGTCAGATCCACGAGCTCGTCGCGATCAACGCCAAATTCTTCAAGAACGACGACAAGAAGATGCTCGTACTCGCATCGAGCGCCGAAGAGAAGCACGGCGTCAATCAGACCAGTGCGCTAGGCCCTCTGTCGACATGCATGCGCCAGGGGAACCAAGCGACTTGACGTACGCGGTAGGTTGCCCTGCGTTCACCCGTGAGATGCGGCAAGTCCAGTGGCCCAGTACGAAGAATTTCAAACCAGATGTGCCAGAGAAGTACGACGGCA
Organism: Triticum aestivum; assembly: GCF_018294505.1. Lineage (NCBI taxonomy): Eukaryota > Viridiplantae > Streptophyta > Magnoliopsida > Poales > Poaceae > Triticum > Triticum aestivum. The sequence continues at coordinate 260,011,225 of NC_057812.1, read as the reverse complement.
AGTCGCATCCGTCGGAGTTCCTCAGCATCTACACCATCGCGGTGCAGGCTGCTGGGGGGCGGGATGACAAGATCCTTACCAACTACTTCCCGTTGGTGCTCAAGCCCAACGTCAGGTCCTGGCTCATGCACTTGCCGGACAACTCCATATCCTCCTGAGCAGACCTATGCCATCAGTTTGTCGGCACCTTTACAGGCGGCCACAAACCCCATGGCCAAGAGAGTGACCTTCATCTGCTCGCCCAGAAGGAAGGAGAACCCCTACGCAAGTACATTCAGAGGTTCAGCTGTGTACAGCACAACATCCCAGACGTCCACCCTGCCGCGGTCATCAGCGCGTTCCATCAGAACGTGCGTAATCGCAGGATGCGGGAGGAGATGGCGATGTGCAAGATTAGAGACGTCAGTGAGCTGTATGCCCTGGCCGACAAGTGTGCACGTGCTGAGGAAGGGAGGAAACTCCCCGGAGAGAATACATGAGCAGGACGATCTGACAGCGAGGATGCCGCCCCGGCGAAGAGAAACCGGCGGCGGAACAGGAAGAAGAAAGGCAAAGGTGTGCTAGTCGTTGAGAAGTCCGGCAACGAAGGTGGCACCAAGAAAGCCAAAGTTGGTAGCTCCGGCAAGGAGATTGCCGCATGCACCAACTGCCAGGCTGTGGCGGTCGCCGACAAGCAGGACGGTACCGACAAGCAGTACTGCAAGATTCACCGCACCAAGGGCCATGACCTCCAGAGCTGCAAGAAAGTCGAGCAGCTTGTCCAGCAGCAAAAAGCTGAGTACGAGCGACGCGACAAGAAGAGGGCCCAAGGAGGCGCTGGAGAATCCGGCAAGAAGCGCGTCGGCCGAGGAGTACGCCGCGTCAAGGAGACAGACCTCCCCGCGGCCGCGACAAGGATGAAGATGACGACAACGACGAAGACATGGATGATGTCGAGACTAGTGAGCAGGAGTTTTAGAAAGCCACAGAGGTCTTGTGCGTTGACGGTAGTGCTTCTCTGCACACCTCGCACCGCCAACTCAAACAGTGGGTGCGGGAAGTCAATGCAGCAGAACCACCTATCGAATCGCGCAAGCTTCTGAAATGGTCCAGCACGCCTATCATCTTTGACATTGAGGACCACCCTGATCGCACAACTGCGGTCGGGTGCTTGCCGATGTTGGTTTCACCAACTATCCGCAACCTCAAGGTCACTAAGATGCTAGTTGACGGCGGGGCCGGCTTGAACCTGATCTCCTCCGCTGTACTCCAGAAACTCCAGATCCCCGACAGCGAGCTCGAAGAGACCGGCACATTCCAAGGAATCAATCCGGGAAGGAGCAAGCCCAGGGGAAAAGTCACGCTGCCGGTAACATTTGGCAGCAAGCTCAACTTCAGGACTGAGAGGGTAACATTTGACGTTGCCGATATTCCATTGCCTTACAATGGGATACTTGGCCGTCCAGCACTCGCCAAGTTCATGGCAGCCTCTCATTACGCATATAACATGCTGAAAATGCCAGGCCCGATAAGCGTCATCTCTGTCCCCGGCGACAAGAAGGATGCTCTTATCTGTGCCGACAAGATCTACCGGGAAGCAGCAGCCGCAGAAGATCACAAGACACTTGCCGCTGAAGCTCCCGGGGGGAAGAAGACCAAGTCCGGCAAGAGTTCTGATGCCCACTCCGGCAAGCGCACCTCTTCGGAGTGCTGCGCTGCCGTCGAGGACGCACCATCGAGCTCCACCGGCAAGTGTAAGAAGACGATGGCAGCTCCGCCAGAGACAAAAAAGGTGTCCGCCAAGGAGGACGGCACTGGTGGTACCTTCACCATCAGTGCCACTCTCGACCCTAAATAGGAAAGCGCGCTCGTTACTTTCCTGCGGGCGAATGTCGACGTGTTTGCGTGGCAACCGTCTGACATCCCCGGTGTTCCCAGGAAAGTAATTGAGCACCACCTTGCCGTTTGTCCTCATGCGCGGCCCGTCAAGCAGAAGGTCAGGAAGCAAGCAGTGGAGCACCAAGAATTCATCGCAGAAGAGATCAAGAAGTTGGAAGCAGCAGGCCTTGTCAGAGGAGTTCTCCATCCTACGTGGTTGGCCAATCCTATAGTCGTGCGCAAGGCGAACGGGAAATGGAGACTTTGTATTGACTTTACTGATGTTAACAAAGCTTGTCCCAAAGACCCATTTCCTTTGCCGCGCATTGACCAGATTGTTGACTCCACGGCCGGATGTGACTTGCTTTCATTTCTTGACGCATATTCAGGATACCATCAGATCTTCATGGCAGAAGAGGATGAGGAGAAGACCGCATTTATCACTCCATGTGGCACGTATTGTTTCATACGGATGCCTTTCGGTTTGAAAAATGCTGGTTCAACATTTGCAAGAATAGTTCATGTCGCTCTTGAGCCACAAATACACAGAAATGTGGAAGCCTACATGGATGACATAGTGGTCAAGAGCAAAGACAAAGCAACTCTGATTCAAGATTTAGACGAGACCTTTGCAAATCTGCGCAAGATTAGCCTCAAGCTCAACCCCGAGAAGTGTGTGTTTGGAGTCCCCTCCGGCAAGCTTCTCGGGTTCTTCGTGTCTCAGCGGGGAATTGAAGCCAATCCCGACAAGATCGAAGCCATTGAGCAGATTGAGCACCCAAGTGCGTCAAAGATGTACAAAGACTTGCCGGTTGCGTGGCTGCTCTCAGCAGGTTTATCTCTAGGTCTGCTGAGCGCGCCCTGCCCTTTTTCAAATTATTGAAAAAGGCAGGTCCAATGAGATGGACTCCGGAAGCGGAGGCTGCACTGCAAGACTTGAAGAGATACCTGTTCTCCCCTCCAATACTTGTCGCACCTAAGCCACAAGAGAAGTTGCTGCTGTACATAGCGGCAACCAATCAAGTGGTTAGTGCTGCGTTAGTAGCAAAGAGGGAGACAAATGACGAGCCCGCAACCACGGCAAGCACATCCAGCGACAAGCAGGGCGCTCCCCCGACAAGCTCTGGTCCCGACAAAGATGAACCTGCGCAGATGCACGAGGAGATACGGAAGAAAATGGTGCAGCGCCCAGTTTACTTTGTCAGCTCCCTTCTGCAGGGGGCTAGGTCAAGGTACTCTGGTGTGCAGAAATTGCTTTTCGGCCTTCTCATGGCCTCGAGAAAGCTGCGCCATTACTTCCAAGCACATGAGATCACAGTTGTCACTCGCTTTCCGCTGAAGAGGATACTGCAGAATCCAGAAGCGACAGGCAGGATTGTTGAGTGGGCACTGGAACTGTCAAGCTTTGGCCTCAAGTTTGAGAGCACTTCAACTATCCAGAGCAGAGCATTGGCAGAATTTATGCAGAATGGACGCCAACAGCAGATGAAGAAATTCCAGAGACGAGCATCCCCGTCGATGAAGCAAGCAAAGAGTGGCTGATGTACTTTGATGGTGCCTTTTCGCTGCAAGGCGCCGGCGCTGGTGTGTTGCTTGTCGCACCCACCGGAGAGCACCTCAAGTACGTAGTCCAGATGCACTTTCCCAAGGAGCAAGCAACAAACAATACTGCAGAGTATGAAGGCTTGCTTGCCGGTCTCCGGATCGCGGCAGACCTTGGGATCAAGAAGCTCATTGTCAGGGGTGACTTGCAGCTTGTTGTCCGTCAAGTAACAAGAATTATCAGAGTCCGTTGATGGAAGCTTACGTCGACGAAGTGAGAAAGCTAGAAGAGCACTTTGACGGCCTACAAATGGAACATGTTCCAAGAGCTCAGAACACCATTGCAGATGGTCTGTCAAAGTGCGCCGCACTTAAGTTACCTGTGGAACCAGGGATCTTTGTGCTCAAGCTGACTCAACCGTCCGTAACACCATCAACTGGACAGAGCAAGAAGAGGAAGTTGGTTTCTGGTGACTATTTGCCGGTAGACCTTCCCGAAGCCGTCGCCAAGAAAGTCCCCAAGATCAACGCCAAGAGCGCTGCGGAGCAATCTGCTCCGGCAAGCCCTAGGGTTTGTTTCGTTGAAGCAGAAGCTCCCGACAAGTCTTGCTCCGGCAAGCTTGCCGAGGAGCGTCACGCTCCGGCAGAGCCGCAAGTTCTCGTCGTAGAAGCGGATGTTCCCGCAGCAGTCCCCAAGATCAACCCCAAAAACGTTGAGGAGCAGTCTGCTCCGGCAAACCCCAGGGTTTGTTCCGTTGAAGCAGAAACTCCCGGCGAGTTTTGCTCCGGCAAGCTTGCCGGGGAACGTCAAGCTCCGGCAGAGCCTCAGGTTCTCGCCGTAGAAGCGGATGTTCCCGCAGCGGCAGATTTGCCTTTAGTCCTTGTTGTCGAGCCACAAGCTCCAACATGGGCGCAGCAGATTGTCCGTTTCCTTCAGACAGGAGAACTTCTCGAAGAGCAAGAAGAAGCGGAAAGAGTAGCCCGGCAGTCAAGTATGTACCAGTTTGTCGACAAGACACTGTACAGAAGAAGACTCAACGGTGTGAAATTGAAGTGTATTCACCGGGAAGACGGACAGAAGCTATTGGCAGAGATACATGGAGGCATATGTGGTCACCACATTGGCGCAAGAGCACTTGTCGGCAAAGCATTCCGGCAAGGTTTCTTCTAGCCAACAGCCCTCCAGGATGCAACTGCACAAGTAACCAAGTGTGAAGCGTGCCAGTTCCATTCCAAGCAGATACACCAGCCAGCTCAAGCTCTCCAGACGATCCCTTTATCCTGGCCATTTTCGGTCTGGGGGCTCGACATCCTCGGCCCCTTTCCCCAAGCTGTCGGGGGCTTTGAGTACTTGTACGTTGCAATCGACAAGTTCACAAAGTGGCCGGAAGTGGAACCAGTGAGAAAGGTGACAACACAGTCAGCAGTCAAGTTCTTCAGGTCGATTGTTTGCCGCTTCGGGATCCCTAACAGGATAATCACCGACAACGGTACACAATTTACGAGCCGCACCTTCATGCAGTACGTCCAAGATCTTGGCGCCAAGGTCTGCTTCGCTTCTGTTGCTCACCCGAGAAGCAACGGTCAAGCGGAGAGGGCAAATGCTGAAGTGCTGCGCGGGCTCAAGACCAGAACTTTCGACAGGCTGCACAAGTGCGGAAGAAACTAGATCGAGGGGCTGCCGGTGGTTCTTTGGTCGATCAGGACGACGCCAAATCGAGCCACTGGTCAGACACCTTTCACTCTAGTGTATGGAGCAGAGGTAGTTAACCCCACGGAACTCGTATACGGGTCACCTCGAGTGCTCGCTTATGATGAGCTTGAGCAAGAGCAGTTGCGACAAGATGACGCGCTGCTCCTTGAGGAAGATCGTCTTCAGGCTGCTGTGCGAGCTGCTCGCTACCAGCAAGCTTTGCGCCGCTACCATAGCCGCAAAGTTAACGCCAGAAGTCTCGAGGAAGGCGACCTTGTTCTTCGGCGAGTTCAGTCCGCCAAGAATTCCAACAAGTTGACGCCGAAGTGGGAAGGCCCTTACCGGGTGAAACGAGTCACTAGGCCTGGCGCTGTCCGCCTTGAGACCGAAGATGGCATTCCGGTGAGCAACTCCTGGAACATTGAGCATCTTCGTAAGTTTTACCCATAAGGCGCGGTTGTTGGAACCTGTTCCGGCAACCACCTTTTGTACAAGTCTTGCCGCTGTTGCATGTAATCATTTGTACAAAGTCGGGCGCAGACCCCGTGCATAAGTAAAGCTCATGTGCTCTGCACATTTTGTCGATTTTATGCTTTCTATTTTTGGCATATATGATCTGACACTTTGTGCAGCACATACCCCACGGTGAGCAATAACGAGCCGTAAGGCTCCATATCTCTATTTTCTCTCCTTTCTTTTTTCTCAAGGAAAAGAAGGTTCCCTCGCCCACAAGTTTGCCGGGGGGAAAGGAGAAGATAGTGGTATGGACCAGGCGTCGCTCAAGGAAGTTTCGCCTTGCCGGGAAGCAAACAACAGAAAAGCTAAGTTGCCAAAGTTTGAGCAATCAAATTTTTTAAATTTTAAGTTATCTCCCTTGAACGACCACACTTTGTATGGAAAACCTGTGCGCGGAGGAACCAACTCGTAGCTAGTTGCGCCTTTACTTTGTTTCGAGTCCGCTCAACAACTTAAGTGAGCTGCTAGCGCCCTTACTTTGCTTCGAGTCCGCTCAGCAACTTAAGTGAGCTGCTAGCGCCCTTACTTTGTTTTCGAGTTCGCTCAGCAACTTAAGTGAGCTGCAACTAGTTGCGACAAGGTTTCTTGCCGGTAGCGGCACCGCCAGCAGGCTGCTGACGTCCCGCACTCAGCGCTCGCGGGCCAGGTGCCTGCACCGGCAAGTTCCCTAAAAGCGTAGGGTAAAAAGACATACAAAGGGATGAGTCAAGTAAAGGGAATAACGTTGCAATCATTCCATAGAACAAAGCTATATTGCAAAGATAACTTGTCGCAGCTCTAATAGATTGTTTTCATGACATAATAAACAGCGACAAGGAAAGAAGAAATGGGCGGCCTAATCTACGCGATCGCCTTCGACCCTCTTGATCCCGCTCACCTTGTCCACAATGGGTGCGACAAGGGCCTTGAGCTCCTCCAGATCAGCCTCCGGCGGCAAGGTCCTGAGGATATTGGTGAGGCGGAGGCCCGGATTGTGGAAGGCCACCTTCATCAACACCTTCTGGAGGGCCCCTGCGCAGATCTTGCGCGACTCGTCAGCCAGTTGCTTGGGAATCCTCTCCCGGAGTCGCTGGAGTGCCGTCGCCACACCCTTGAAGAACAGGATGAGCTTGGCGCTGGGTTGGAGGTTGTCGTCGGAGGGATACCCAAGATCTTCCATCCCCAGCTGAGCCAGCTCCTTGTCGATATCTGTGGCGGCGTTCACCAGACTCTCCGTCCAGTGCGTCACAGTCTCCCTGAAAGCGTTCTGGGCGGCGGCGGCGGCACTCTCCAACAGCGCCTTGTCGGCCTTGATTTCCTCCTTCAAGGCCGCCTCCCGCTTCTTGGCGCTGTCCAGAGTCTTGGTCAAAGTGGTTAGCTTCAACTCAAGATCCACATTAGAGACCTTGGCGGCGCTGAGCTCTCTGCCCTTCTCGGCGAGATCGGCTTCTAGCTGCGCCACCTTCATCTTCAACTCCTCCTTGGCGGCCTCGGCGGCGGCGGCGGCATCCTCTGCTTGTTTAAGGGCTTCGCCGAGCTTTCCCTCGCGTGCGGCAAGCTCCTCCTCTTGTGCGTCAAGATTGACCTTCCGCTACGCCAGCTCGCCCTCCTCCGCGGCTAGCTTCACAGTGGCAAGTCGTTGCCGCTCTTCGACTTCGGCCTTCTCGAGGAGAAAGGCCTTCTGCGCCTTAGCGAGCTGCTCCCGCTCCTCCACCAGATTTCGGAGGGCTTCCCGATGGAAACCCCCGAGCTCTTCTGCGCGCTTTTCGATGTCAGCTCCTGCCTTCGCGACAAGTGCCTCGTGGGACTCCAGCTTGGCTTGCCGCACGCGGTAGAGCAACATCAACTTCCGCAGCAGCCGCTCTTCTTCGAGCTCGTTGCTGCTGCTGCTTGGCGCGTCGACCACCGTCAACCCCGCGGAGGCAAGCACTTCTCCGTCGAAGATCTCCCCCTCGACCGGCGCCCTAGGGCTTGACGCCCACGGGAGGTTGATGAAGACGCCTTCGCCGGCCTTCAAGTAAACGCCCGGCTGGGGATCCTCGGTGCTTGGCGCTGCGGCTTCGGCGGACGGGTCGGCGGTCGGTGTAGCGCCTGGTGCTCCTGCGGCCTCCGGGCCGTCAGTACGATCGCCAGATCCCTCGCCAGTCGCCGCGGCGCCAACCTTGGCGGTCTCGGCACCGACGGGATCACCAGCTCCGGCTACGTCCTCGGCGGCGACCTCGGTGTCCGTCAGCTCCGCAGCAGATGGGTCTGACAGCCGGCAAGGGGAGAAGAGTCAAGCAAAATCCAGCAAAAACCCAAGAAGATCAAAAGAAGAAGAACCCAAGGGAAGTTTTGAAGCAAGAGGAGTACCTACACTAGGTTCTGAAGTAGTGGTCTCCGCCGTCGGGGGGCCGCTGGTGTTGTCCCTTGCCGGAGAACCCTCCCTTACCGGAGACTTCTCCCTTACCGGGAAGCCCTCCCTCGCCGGAGAGTTCTCCCTTGTCGGGGAACTCTCCCTTGGCTCCTGGTGGGGCTACTCGGCTCCTACACAAGTTAACAAGAAGATATCAGCAAAGACAAGTACCCATGTGCGCCTCACAGCGGAAAGCAAATCAAACACTTACGCTAGGGGCTGCCCTGGAGAAAAGTCGCCGGGTCCGGCAAGGTTGTCTCAGGTGCGCCTCCTGGTGTCGCAATAGGCTCGTCCTCGATGACGATCACCGGGACCTTGGCTCTCTTTGCCGCTCTCTGGGCCAGAGTCCTAAAGAGGAACAAGTTTAGAGAAAAGCAAATGAGAAACAAGACTAACAACAAGAACTGAAGAAATGCAAGTATAGCAAGAGAAGCTTACTCTTCTTCTTCTTCCTCGTCGGAGCTTAGCGCGGAGAAGTCAAAGCCCGACGCGTGCCCGGCGCGAGGAGGCGGAGGAGAAGCTTCCCTTGGCCGCTTGGCGGGAGCAGTGGCGGTGGTCTGAGACGACCCCGCTCCGGCTGTCGGCGCGACGTGAGCAGCGGCAGGAACTGAAGCGGTGGTCCGGCTAGACTCCGCTCCAGTTGCCGTCGCAGCATGAGGCGCTCCCGCGACAACGGTGTTTGCCGCGGTGGAGCGTGTCACGCGGCGTGGCGACTGTTGACCCGCTTGCCGCTCCGCCACGTCACCGACCTTGCGGAGACGCCTTCTTGGTGGGGATGGAGGATCTGCTTGCGGTGGGCTGTCTGAAGACGAGATGGAAGAGGAGTTGATTTCCAACGAGCCGCTCGTGTCCTTGGCGGGCTCGCTCAGCTCGGCGCCACGCCCGGCAAGCTGCTTCTTGCCGGCGGGCTTCCCTCGCTCGGCATGGCTTGCCGCCTCTGCTGCGTCTGCCTGCTCCACCGTGAACCCAAACTCGCCCGCGGCTGCGGCTGCCGCTGCCTCCTCCAGCCTAGTGGCGATGAGCGCCATCTCTACGTCGGTGGTGTCGCGGGTGAGGCCATCCTTCTCGTCGGAGCGGATTGGCACTTCCACCAAGTCGTCGAAGAACTGCTGCATGACCTCGTCTGCAGGCTCCTGCCAAGTTGGCACAATTCCATGCGAGTCGCACTCCGGCATCATTGCGCGGAGGCGGTCGAGCGAGGAATTGTTGCACAACGGAACGACGCCCCCCGGCAACCTGAAAACCTCGGGATGTTGGGGGTCATACTTGAACAACTCCTGCAGCATCGCGTTGAGCTCCAGGACTGTGAAGTTGTAATTGAGGCCCGGCCGCAGCCTCATGATGTCTGCCGCGTTCTTGAACTCCCAAGTGGGCCTCCCCCGTTCCTGCAGTGGGGCGATGCGGCGGCGAAGAAAGTATGCGCCAACAGCCCCTACAGTAAGCCCGGCAAGCCTCAGGCGCAGGATCCTGGTGACAACAATCTTCATCTTGTCATCCTTCGGGGCCACGTCACTCCAATCGCTGCCGCAGGCTACTGGGGTTCGGCGCCGGGTGGTGAATGGCTGCGGGCTCTCCTCGTCAATCCAGCACCAATCAGCTCTCCACTCCTCCCACTTGTCGCGGAATTCTCCCTCCAGATAGGTTTCCTTCTTGCCGGCCCTTGAGATCCAGGCGATTCCGCCGGATAGAGCCTCTCCTCTCTCTACTCGGGGTATGAAGAAGTGGCGGAAGAGGGCAACGTTGGGAAGGACTCCGACAAAGTTTTCGCAGAGATGTGCGAAAACTGCCATTGTCAGGACGGCATTGGGGGTGAAGTCAAGGAGGTGGAACCCGTAGGTATTCATGATGTCGCAGAAGAAATCAGAGAAAGGCGGGCAGAGCCCGCAATAGAAGAACAGAGCAAAAAAGGGGGTATCCATTCGGAGCCTTCTTCCAAGCGGCGGCGGGGAGTACCTTTGTGCACGGATGCACGTGCGTCTCCGCTGACCAAAAAAGGTAATAGTTCTCCCTCACCTCCTTCGCGCCAAGCTTGGAGGGGAAGACGACCCGCTCCTTCCGCAGCGCCGCGAGCCACTGCGCCTCGGTCGACTTCACGGCCTTCCCCTTGTCGGCTTTTGGAGCCATGGTGGAAGCGGTGGAGGAGGTCGACGGCGTTGGTGGTGCTGGTGGCGATGTGGGGGTGGAGCGATGCTCTCTCTCTCTCTCAGCTTTGGGAAGGCGAGGGAGCGGCGGAGATTTCTGACATTGGAACGGCAACGGGCAAGTGGGCGAACTGCCCCAGTTTCCCCTGCTTATAAAGGGGGAGGGGGCGGACGTTCCGCATTTCCGAATAAAGAAACCCCCACGATCCCTCCCACGACGCCGCATTTGGCGCGTGCCGTTCGGGGAGGGCGCGGTGAATGCGGAGTGAGATACGACGTAACCTAGGCCGCGCGTGCCCGTGCCCTGTTTTGGGCCTGACCCAACAGCGCTCGGCACCGTGTATGGCCCAGGCCCGGGGGCTCCTGTCGGTGTACTAGAGTAGGGGTACCCTAGTATCCCAAACTTGTGCACGGGCAGTCGCAGCGTCCCGCGGCAAGGCTTGCCGGGTGATCGCCAAGGTCCTCCGTGGTTCCTTTGGAGCCATTCAAGAACAAAGTATCCAAGCCAAGGAGACAAGACCCCGGCAAGAGGAGCTTGCCGGGAAGGCCAACCAAGGAATCTCAAGACCCCGGCAAGAGGAGCTTGCCGGGAAGGCCAACCAAGGCATTTCAAGGAACTTGCCGCGACGTGCCACGCGCCCCGGCAAGGCCCGGTGAGCGACAAGCTCCCGGACGCGACAAGACAACGACCGCGGCAAGGCGCTTGCCGCGGCAAACCACCACTCTGTGCCCGCGCTCCAGCACATCCACCAACGTGTCGCTCTGGGACCCTTTCAGGCATACGTGGCGGGAGGCTGTGCAGCCAGGGGTGCGCAGTGGCAAGCGGCGCTGACCAGATTGCCATCGTGGCGAGCGGTGGCGTCCCTGATGGTCCCTTTTGCACTGTTTAGGCGACGCAGACGGGCATTTAATGCCTTTGCCCCCTGCCGTCAGGGTTAGGTATGATACACTGTAGCAAGTAGCTATACCTACCGCAGCACCTTTCCATTTTTACCCTTGTCTACGTTGCCACCTGTCGGTGACCCCTTGAGCATATAAAAGGAGGCCCATGCGCAACGTAGAGGGAGGGGGCGGTTAGCTGGTTCAGAGAACACCCAGTCTCGGTCTCGTTAGCTGCTGGGGTGTACTGTAGCACTCCACGCTCCCGAGCAAGAACTCAATACAAACCACAAAGCAGGAGTAGGGTTTTACGCATCCATGCGGCCCGAACCTGGGTAAACTGCTCGTGTGCTTCGCCTCGATCCGCTGTTCGTGCGACCTCCGCCCTCACCGAATCGAAAGGGACTCGGCCCGCCGGTCCCATAGGTGTTCGTGGATCAGTCCCCCGACAGGAACAACCTAGTATTAAAGTTTCCTCTATACGCGTTGTTTCCAAAATTGTTCCTACCAACAAAATTCACATCCAAAGATTCATTATTATTCTCAATCAAAGTGGACAAAGGCATATCATTAGGATCATAAGAAACACTCTTATTAGCAAACAATTTCATAAGTTCATCCATCTTTCCACTCAAAACATTAATCGCTTCTATCGCATGAACTTTTTTTATTAGTAGATCTTTCGGTGTGCCATTGAGAATAATTAACCATAATATTATCTAGAAGTTTAGTAGCTTCTCCTAAAGCGATTTCCATAAAAGTGCCTCCCACGACCGAATCTAAAAGATTTCTAGAAGCAAATTTCATAATATCGTTTCTAAGAGAGATGATCTTAGTAGGAGGAAAATACTTATAGATAATAGCATCTTTGCACTTATTCCATCTATCAATACTATTTTTAGGCAAAGAAGAGAACCAAGTTTTAGCACGATCTCCAAGAGAAAACGGAAATAGCTTCAATTTAACAATACCATTATCCACATCTTTCTTCTTTTGCATATCACATAAATCAACAAAGCTATTTAGATGGGTAGCGCCATCTTCACTAGGAAGGCCAGCAAATTGATCTTTCATGACAAGATTCAGCAAAGCAGTATTAATTTCACAAGATTCAGCATCGGTAAGAGGAGCAATCGGAGTGCTAATAAAATCATTGTTGTTGGTATTGGAGAAGTCACATAATTTAGCATTATCTTGAGCCATCGTGACAAACAATCAATCCAACACACAATCACACAAGAGGCAAGCGAAATAAGGTGAACGGAAAAAGGGCGGACGGAAAAGAGGCGAATAAAATGGCAAGGGTGAAGTGGGGGAGAGGAAAATGAGATGCAAATAGAAAATAATGTAATGCGAGGGATAAGAGTTTGTGATGGGTACTTGGTATGTCTTGGCTTGAGTGTAGATCTCCCCGGAAACGGCGCGAGAAATCCTTCTTGCTACCTCTTGAGCATGCGTTGGTTTTCCCTTGACATGAAAGGGTGATGCAGCAAAGTAGCGTAAGTATTTCCCTTAGTTTTTGAGAACCAAGGTATCAATCCAGAAGGAGACTACACGCAAGTCGCCTAGTACCTGCACAGACAAACAAGAACCTCGCAACCAACGCGATAAAGGGGTTGTCAATCCCTTCACGGTCACTTACGAAAGTGAGATCTGATAAAGATAATAAGATAAATATTTTTGGTATTTTGTACAGATTGGAAAGTAAAAATTACAAAATAAACGGCGACAGAAATGGCTAGTTGACGGGAAACTAATATGATGTAAAGTAGACCCAGGGGCCATAGGTTTCACTAGTGGCTTCTCTCAAGATAGCATATATTACGGTGGGTGAACAAATTACTACCGAGCAATTGATAGAAAAGCGCATAGTTATGATGATATCTAGGCATGATCATGAACATAGGCATCACGTCCGTGTCAAGTAGACCGAAACGATTCTGCATCTACTACTCTTACTCCACACATCGACCGCTATCCAGCATGCATCTAGAGTATTAAGTTCATAAGAACAGAGTAACGCATTAGGCAAGATGACATGATGTAGAGGGATAAACTCAAGCAATATGATATAAACCCCATCTTTTTATCCTTGATGGCAACAATACAATACGTGCCTTGCCACCCCTGCTGTCACTGGGAAAGGACACTGCAAGATTGAACCCAAAGCTAAGCACTTCTCCCATTGCAAGAAAGATCAATCTAGTAGGCCAAACCAAACTGATAATCCAAAGAGACTTGCAAAGATATCAAATCATGCATATAAGAATTCAGAGAAGAGTCCAATATTGTTCATAGATAATCTTAATCATAAACCCACAATTCATCAGATCTCGGCAAACACACCGCAAAAAGAATTACATCGAATAGATCTCCAAGAACATCGACGAGAACTTTGTATTGAGAACCAAAGAGAGAGAAGAAGCCATCTAGCTAATAACTCTGGACCCGAAGGTCTGTGGTAAACTACTCACACATCATCGGAGAGGCTATGGTGTTGATGTAGAACCCCTCCGTGATCGAATCCCCCTCCGGCAGATCACGAGAAAAGGTCCCCAGATGGGATCTCATGGGTACAGAAGGTTGCGGTGCTAGAAAAGTGGTTTCGTGGCTCCTCGGGATGTTTTCAGGGTATAAGAGTATATATAGGCGAAGGAAGTAGGTCGGTGGAGCTACGAGGGGCCTACGAGGGTGGGGGCGCGCCTGGCCCCCCTGGGCGCACCGCCCTACCTCGTGGCTGCCTTGTTGCTTCCTTGATGTCCACTCTAAGTCTCCTCTACTGTGTTTATCCTCGCGACGGTTTCATTCCGTTTGGATTCCGTTTGATACTCCTTTTCTGCGAAACACTGAAATAGGCAAAAAACAGCAACTGGCACTGGGCCTCCGGTTAATAGGTTAGTGCCAAAAATAATATAAAAGTGCATATTAAAGCCCATTAAACATCCAAAACAGATAATATAACAGCATGGAACAATCAAAACTTATAGATATGTTGGAGACGTATCAACTTGCTGCAACAGGAAACCATGGTTTCGTCGACTTGATCCTTGCATTGATGGATCGCGGACACGTCCTCAACTTACAGCAGGGACAATGTAGTCGGCACAACCTTACTTTTTTTGATCTTTAAATCTTCCATACTATGAACTCGGACCGATAAGCTATGGCTCGACGTCGATGAATCTGTATCGTGGTCATTGACTTTCCAATCATAACTGTTTCCGTTCCTGCTCTTGGCCCTTCTCGAGCATCGTATATCAAAAAACTCCTTTGAATATTTCCGATGAACCATTACGGGATTTGATCCATTGTGAACAACCGCTGATCTAATAATAATTGGACCTTGGCGGGTTCATAGAAGAAAATACCATCAATCAAAAATTTGGACTGATGAACTTGAAGTTGATGCAGATCTTTCAAAACCGGCTCTTGTTCATCCAGAAAATCACAAACTTCTCAATCATGGGAGATATCCCTCCAAGAACTCAACACCATCGTGCGCAGCCCCACGGTGGGCGCCATCTGTCGTGGATTTGTCACGACAGATGTCTTAGTGTGAGGACTTAGTCATGAGGCCAATGCATCTATGTGGTAGCTTGAGAGGGGTTGAGTGGGACGAGAGATGCGAGGTTTTTTACCCAGGTTCGACCCCTCATGGTGAAGGTAAAAGCCTACATCCTGCTTCATTGATATTGATGATGATGATCACGATTACAAGGGTGCTCTATCTTGAGAGCTATAAACTTGTCTGTCTAACCCTAACTTGTCAAACTCGTGAATCTTCTCCCTCTTCGGGTGCCCTGTCCCTCCTTATATAAGTTGGAGGGGCGGGTTACATGTGGAGTCCTAGTAGGATTAGGACTAGTCTATCTTCTACTACAAGCTGGATACAAGTTCGTGTCTTGCTTCCTTGTAAGGGAAATATTCCTCATGCCTTTCCTCTTAAGCCGGCCCACCATAATATGAGTCGGCCTTCCCACGAGCTGCCTTATGGGCCATTGGTTCTTGTTGTCCGTCTGACCCACCCGCGGGGTTAACAATGAGTCACAAAGCTCGGGCTGGTTACCCGTGAGTTGCCAAGCTCTGGCGGGTCACCAGTGAGTCGCCAAGCTCAGACCAGGTCATACATCCGGTCGGGTCATACCGCGGGGTATATCCTCGACAGGTTCAGTCGCTAAGATTAGTAACTTGAAACAGGAGTTGCAGAGACCAGTTAAAAACAAGGTGACGATGTGTGTTGGAAATGATTCCAAGGTTGATATGATCACCATCGCACACCCCCTCTACCTTCGGGATTAGTGTTGAAACTAAATAAATGTTATTTGGTGTTCGCATTAAGCATGAATATGATTAGATTATCTTTATTGCAATATGGTTATTCATTTAAGTTAGAGAATAATTGTTTTTTGTTTACATGAATAAAACCTTCTATGGTCTTACACCCAATGTGAATGGTTTATTGAATCTCGATCGTAGTGATACACATATTCATAATATTGATGCCAAAATAAGCAAAGTAGATAATGATAGTGCAACATACTTGTGGCACTGCCGTTTAGGTCATATTGGTGTAAAGTGCATAAAGAAACTCCATGCAGATGGACTTTTGGAATCACTTGATTATGAATCATTTGATACTTGCGAACCATGCCTAATGGGAAAGATGACTAAAACTCCGTTCTCCGAAACAATGGAGCGAGCCAATGACTTATTGGAAATAATACATACCGATGTATGTGGTCCGATGAGTGTTGAGGCATGCGACGGGTACCGTTATTTTCTGACCTTCACAGATGATTTGAGTAGATATGGGTATATCTACTTAATGAAACATAAGTCTGAAACATTTCAAAAGTTCAAATAATTTCAGAGTGAAGTGGAGAGTCATCGTAACAAGAAAATAAAGTTTCTACGATCTGATCGCGGAGGCGAATATTTGAGTTATGAGTTTGTTCTTCATTTATAACATTGTGGAATAGTTTCACAACTCACGCCACCTGGAACACCACAACGTTATGATGTGTCCGAACATTGTAACCGTACTTTATTAGATATGGTGTGATCTATGATGTCTCTTACCGATTTACCACTATCATTTTGGGGTTATGTACTGGAGACAGCTACATTCACGTTAAATAGGGCATCGTCTAGATCTGTTGAGACGACACCGTATGAACTATGGTTTGGCAAGAAACCTAAGCTGTCGTTTCTTAAAAGTTTGGGGTTGCGACACTTATGTCAAAAGGCTTTAGCCTGATAAGCTCGAACCCAAATCGGATAAGTGTGTCTTCATAGGATACCCTAAGGAAACAATTGGGTACACCTTCTACCACAGATCCGAAGGCAAGATCTTTGTTGCCAAGAATGGAACATTTCTAGAGAAGGAGTTTCTCTTGAAAGAAGTGAGTGGGAGGAAAAAAGAACTTCATCAATTAATTGTACCTTCTCTCAATTTGGAATAGCACATCAGAGAAATTCGTTCCCGTGATGCCTACACCAACTAGAGAGGAAGCTAATGATGATGATATCGTGAAACTTCAAATCAAGTTACTACTGGACCTCATAGGTCGAATAGAGCACGTTCCACACCAAAGTGGTACGGTAATCCCATCTTGGAAGTCATGTTACTAGACCAGGGCAAACCTACGAACTATGAAGAAGCTACGATGAGCCCAAATTTCGATAAATGGCTTGAAACCATGAAATCTAAGATAGGATCCATGTATGAGAACGAAGTTTGGACTTTGGAGGACTTGCACGATGATCGGCAAGCCATTGAGAATAAATAGATCTTCAAGAAAAAGACTGACGCTGATGGTAATGTTACCGTCCACAAAGCTTGACTTATCGTGAAAGGTTTTCGACAAGTTCAAGGGGTTGACTACGATGAGACCTACTCACCTGGCGATGCTTAAGTCAGTCAGAATCATGTTAGCAATTGCCGCACTTTATGATTATGAAATTTGGCAAATGGATGTCAAAACGGCATTCCTTAATGGATTTCTTAAAGAAGAATTGTCTATGATACAACCAGAAGTTTTTGTCGATCCTAAAGGTGCTAACAAAGTGTCCAAGCTCCAGCGATCCATCTATGGACTGGTGCAAGCATCTCGGAGTTGGAATATACGCTTTGATGAGGTGATCAAAGCATATGGGTTTATATAGACTTACAGTGAAGCCTGTATTTATAAGAAAGTGAGTGGGAGATGTATATCATTTCTAATATTATATGTGGATGACATATTGCTGATTGGAAATGATATAGAATTTTTGGATAGCATAAAAGGATACTTGAATAATAGTTTTTCAATGAAAGACCTCGGTAAAGTTGTTTATATATTGGGCATTAAGATCTATAGATATAGATCAAGACGCTTGATAGGACTTTCACAAAACACATACCTTAATAAAGTTTTGAAGAAGTTCAAAATGGACCAGTCAAAGAAAGGGTTCTTGCCTGTGTCACAAGGTTTGAAGTTGAGTATGACTGAAAACCCGCCAATAGCAGAATATATAGAGAGAATGAAACTCATTCCCTATGCCTCAGTCATACATTCTATAAAGTATGTCATGTTGTGTACTAGACCTGTTGTGTGCCTTGCCATGAGTTTGGCAAAGGGGTACAATAGTGATCCAGGAGTAGATCACTAGAAAACGGTCAAAATATCCTTTGGTACCTAAAGAGGACTAAGGAAATGTTTCTCGGTTATGGAGGTGGTAAAGAGTTTGTCATAAAGAGTTACGTCGATGCAAGCTTTGACACCAATGTAGATGACTCTGAGTCTCGATCTGGATACATATTGAAAGTGGGAGCGATTAGCTATAGTAGCTCCATGGAGAGCATTGTAGACATATAAATTTGCAAAATACATACAAATATGAATATGACAGACCCGTTGACTAAACCTCTCTCACAAGCAAAACATGATCACACTTTAGTACTCTTTGGGTGTTAATCACATGTCGATGTGAACTAGATTGTTGACTCTAGTAAACTCTTTGGGTGTTGGTCACATGGTGATGTGAACTATGGGTGTTAAATCACATGGTGATGTGAACTAGATTATTAACTCTAGTGCAAGTGGGAGACTGAAGGAAATATGCCCTAGAGGCTTTTATAATTTTGTTATTTTATATTTCCTTATTCATGGTAAAGGTTTATTATTCATGCTAGAATTGTATTGATCGAAAACCTTAATACATTTGTGAATACATAAAGGAACACCATGTCCCTAGTGAGCCTCTACTAGACTAGCTCGTTGATCAAAGATGATTAAGGTTTCCTAACCATGGACATGAGTTGTCATTTGATAATGGGATCACATCATTAGGATAATGATGTGATGGACAAGATCCATCCGTTATCTTAGCATAATGATCGTTCAGTTTTATTGCAATTGCTTTCTTCATGTCAAATACATATTCCTTCGACTATGAGATTATGCAACTCCCGGATACCAGTGGAATGCATTGTGTGCTATCAAACGTCACAACGTAACTGGGTGATTATAAAGATGCTCTACAGGTATCTCCGAAGGTGTTTGTTGAGTTGGCATAGATCGAGATTAGGATTTGTCACTCCAAGTATCGGAGAGATATCTCTCGGCCCTCTCGGTAATACACATCATAAGCTTGCAAGCAAACAACTAAGGATTTGGTCACAAGGTGATGTATTACGGAATGAGTAAAGATACTTGCAGATAACGAGATTGAACTAGGTATGAAGATACCGACGATCGAATCTCGGGCAAGTAACATACCGATGGACAAAGGGTATTACGTATGTTGTCATAACGGTTCAACCGATAAAGATCTTGGTAGAATATGTAGGAGCCAATATCGGCTTCCTGGTTCCGCTATTGGTTATTGACCGGAGAGGTGTCTCAGTCATGTCTACATAGTTCTCGAACCTGTAGGGTCCACACACTTAATGTTCGATGACGATATTGTATTATATGAGTTATGTGATTTGGTGACCGAATGTTGTTTGGAGTCCCGGATGAGATCACGGACATGAAGAGGAGTCTCGAAATGGTCAAGAGGTAAAGATTGATATATAGGACGATAGTATTCGGACACTAAAAGTGTTCCGGAGGGTACCGGGTACATATCGGGTCACCGGAAGGGGTTCCAGGCACCCCCGACAAAAGATATGGGCCTAATGGGCCAAGAGGGGAAACACACCAGCCATAAGGGGCTGGTGCGCGACCCACATGGTCCGAACAAAAGAAGAAGGAAAGAGGGGAAGGGAGAAGGAAAGGGGGGGATTCGGCCTCCCCCTTCCTTCCCTCCTCCCTCCTCTTTCTTTCCCCCTCCGGTAAATAAGAAAGGGGGCGGCCTAGGAGGAACCCAAGTAGGATTCGGTCCTACTTGGGGCACCTCCTGGCCTCTCCCCTCTCCCTCCTACCTTTATATATGTGGGGGGTGCCCCCTAGCGTACCCTAGACAATTGTTAGCCGTGTGCGGCACCCCCCTCCACCGTTTACTCCCACAGTCATATCTTCGTAGTGCTTAGGCGAAGCCCTGCGAGGAACACTTCGCCATCACAGTCACCACGCCATCATGCTTACAGAACTCATCTACTACCTCGACAACTTGCTGGATCAAGAAGGCAAGGGACATCACTGAGCTGAGCGTGTGCAGAACGCGGAGGTGCTGTGCGTTTGGTACTTGATCGGTTGAAGCACGAAGAAGTTCGACTACATCGACCGGATTGAGAAACGCTTCCGCTTACAGTCTACGAGGATACATAGACACACTCTTGCCCTCGTTGCTACGCATCTCCATGGATAGATCATTGCGTGTGCATAGATTTTTTTGTTTCCATGCAACGTTTCCCAACAGTGGTATAAAAGCCATGTGTCGGTGTCAAAACCGGCGGATCTCGGGTAGTGGGTCCCGAACTGTGCGTCTAGGCCGGATGGTAACAGGAGGCAGGGAACACGATGTTTTCCCCAGGTTCGGGCCCTCTTGATGGAGGTAAAACCCTACGTCCTGCTTGATTAATATTGATGATATGGGTAGTACAAGAGTAGATCTACCACGAGATCAAGGAGGCTAAACCCTAGAAGCTAGCCTATGGTATGATTGCATGTTGTGTATGAAGTTGTCTCTTCTATCGACTAGCCTGGCCCTGGTTTATATAATGCACTAGAGGCCTAGGTTAACAAGAGTCCTAGCCGAATACGCCGGTGGGGAGAAGTCCTTGTCTTGATCGCCAAGTCTTTGTGGAATCTTCCTTGTATGCGGCAGCTGTCCGAACTGGCCCATGAGTATACGGCCACGGGGGTCCTCGGCCCAATCTATCAGATCGGGAGATGACGTGTTGAGTACCCCCACCGATACCTTTCTTCGGTGCTCATTGTTATAATGAGACTTGTGCAATAGATTTTTTGTACTCATGAGTTCCGTTGTGTGCCGACCATCATTGAAAACTATAAGAGCGCTAGCTTTCGGCTTCATCCAGTCTGAGGTCCGGCTCGGGTGACCCGATCGTGACAATTGCAGAGGTGCTCCCTTTACTCCCTAGCCGAACAATCGGGAACGTAGGGGTAAACACAGGAGCGAGGCAACCCAGCTTGCAAATCGCTTAAGTCAACATGGTGCATATTGTGGCGTAATACACGAACAAGGAACGAAGCCGTACAAGTATAATCATATGCAACAGGAAAAGCTTCATAAAGGAAGCCCCCAAGTAAACGGGGTATTTGAATTTATGCGTCACAAACAAAGTTTGGACAAGGAAATTTTTTACAAGCAACTTTTTTCCAAAAAAGTATAATGCTTGGTCGAACCGAACACAAGTTAGAAATTAAAGCTTTGAGCATGAAAGCGACTTAGCTGGTTAATGTGTTCGGTATTGATGACGCGGTCCGAGCTTGATGCGGGGCAAGGTTCCATCCCCCAAGCTGGTCCCGAGGCGGCGGAGCGGAGAGCTCGACACGCCGAAGTGGTGACATAGCACGGTCAATGCAGACCGGCAGAGTGACGCCGAAGTCCCCAGATCATTTTCCTGTGCACAAAAAATAGTGCAAACCGGAGATAATAGTAATAATGATAATTAAAAAATCATTGGATAATAAATAATTTATGCAAAGTGAGTAATAGAAGAAATATGGCCTGGCGCCGAAGTCAATGTCGACGCAGGGCGTCGGCGTGATGCAGTAAAGGCGTGGCAAAGCCTGAATTCGCAGGTCGGTCCGAGCTCCGGATGCGGCGTTCGTCGGATTATGTACGGAAACTGATCGAACCACCACGCGACCGTCGTTAATGCGGCCACCATTTGATAGACCTGTGTACATATGATGGACAAACCAGAGTAATAATTCCTTCGGAAAAATGAACCCAAACAAGCAAAAAATACTGGGATTAATAGCACCTGGTTTATTTGTTGTAGCAATTTGAAGAAAGGTGATTCCCAAAATTGGGACTCGATCCGCACACCCATTGCCTGAATGGCGATAAAGCAACGGTATGGTGATGCTGGCAAAGGTTGGCTCGCCGAGGCAAAGCCCTCGGTCCAGCTAACATGACGGAGCTGGTCGGCTAGTGACGCCGAAGTGTCCGGAGTAGGTTGATGAAGAGATGGCGAAGCCCCCGGTCCAGCCAAGATGTCGAAGCCTCGACGTCAGCCGATGAGTCGAAGTAGGTCGGCATGATGGACACCAGCTTGAAGAAGCAATAGTGCGGCCCTGTCGATGCAGGTCGTGACGTGATCGATGCCGGCTTGATGAAGCGACAGTGTGGCGATGCCGGTATGCCCACTCCATGTAATCCGTGGGGCCGCGATGTTGATGATGATTTATCCTTCACGATGCCGGACTCTTGTTCGGCTTGCCGAGATGATGATCCGAAGAAGTTGAGCTCGGCTAAAGTGATGACGTATCTAGCGCAGGTCAGCAGCCGTGGAGTAATATTGCCGGACTGGTTTGACACCAGCATGATGTTGAAGATCATGTTCAAAAGATCTTAAAGTTAGTGGGATGTGTTCGGGAACCAAACACAATACCCCATACAAAAATTCCTTTAAAAGGGATGTTCGAAATCCCGTTCATAAAAAAGATGAACTCGGGTCGGATTTGTTTTCGCGCAGAAAACAGATCCGAAATGTGATGCACTAACCGGAAGATTCCCGGAGTTTGGACAGTCGGATCGAGCTGAAATTTTGAGAGGTGGTAGATATAGGAATTCCGAAGCCGATCAACGGTTGGATCTTCCAAAGGACATCCGAGCTAGAAGCTGGACACCACGCCCTAAACTCATCCAAATTCCCATCCAGATTTGACAGGGCTCCGGTATATCGTGGATTGCCAGAGATTCCTCCATCGGAACTCGAGTACACCCACGATTCTTGGTTGAACCAAGGTGACCAGTCGAACTGGTGACGAAGACGCTGAAGTCGCAGTTGATCTGCAGGCGAGCCATCGATCCCATTGTCGATCACACAGCGGAACTCTCATTGAAAGCACCAATGTCAGTGTCGAAACCGGCGGAACTCGGGTAGTGAGTCCCGAACTGTGCGTCTAGGCCGGATGGTAACAGGAGGCAGGGAACACGATGTTTTCCCCAGGTTCGGGCCCTCTTGATGGAGGTAAAACCCTACGTCCTGCTTGATTAATATTGATGATATGGGTAGTACAAGAGTAGATCTACCACGAGATCAAGGAGTCTAAACCCTAGAAGCTAGCCTATGGTATGATTGCATGTTGTGTATGAAGTTGTCTCTTCTATTGACTAGCCTGGCCCTGGTTTATATAATGCACCAGAGGCCTAGGTTAACAAGAGTCCTAGCCAAATACGCCGGTGGGGAGAAGTCCTTGTCTTGATCGCCAAGTCTTTGTGGAATCTTCCTTGTATGCGGCAGCTGTCCGAACTGGCCCATGAGTATACGGCCATGGCGGTCCTCGTCCCAATCTATCAGATCGGGAGATGACGTGTTGAGTACCCCCTAGTCCAGGACACCGTCACCATGCCTATGCATAGATGATATGCATGAGTAGAACACAAAGAGTTATGGGCAGTGATAGTCATACTGCTTACCACCAACGTCCTATTTTGATTCGGCGATATTGTGGGATGAAGTGGCCCGGACCAACCATATATGTCCACGCACATGGGACAGGTTCCACCGACTGACATGCAACTAGTTTTGCACAAAGGTGGCTGGCGGGTGTCTGTTTCTCCTACTTTAGTTGAATCGTATTTGACTGCGGCTGGTCCTTGAAGAAGGTTAAAACAAAAAACTTGACGAAACACCGTTGTGGTTTTATGCGTAGGTAAGAATGATTCTTGCTAGTAGCCCGTAGCAGCCACATAAAACCTGCAACAACAAAGTAGGGTACATCTAACTTGTTTTTGCAGGGCATGTTGTGATGTGATGTGGTCAAGACATGATGGGATGAACGTTATTGTATGAGATGATCATGTTTTGTAAGATATCTAACAACTGGCAGGAGCCTTATGGTTGTCTCTTTATTTTATGAAATGCAAACGCCATGTAATTGCTTTACTTTATCACTATGCGTTAGTGATAGTTGTAGAAGCAATAGTTGGCGAGACGACCATGATGCTATGATGTAGATCAAGGTGTCGAGCTAGTGATGATGGAGATCATAATGATGCTTTGGAGATGGAGATCAAAAGCACAAGATGATGATGGCCATATCATGTCACATATTTTGATTGCATGAGATGGTTATCATATTTACATCTTATTTTGCTTAGAACGGCGGTAGCATTATAAGATGATCCCTTCACTAAATTTCAAGGTAAAAGTGTTCTCCCTGAGGATGCACCATTGCTACATCTCATCGTGTTGAGACACCACGTGATTATCGGGTGTGATAGACTCTACATTCATAGACAACGGCTGCAAGACAGTTTTGCACATGCGGAATACTTGGGTTAAACTTGACGAGCCTAGGATGTACAGACATGGCCACAGAACACTGGAGAACGAAAGGTCAAACGTGAATCATATAGTAGATATGATCAACATAGAGTTGCTCACCATTGATGACTACCCCATCTCACGTGATGATCGAACATGGGTTAGTTGATTAGGATCATGTATCACTTAAGATGACTGATGGATGTCTATTTAAGTGGTAGTTCTTAAGTAATTTGATTAACTTAACTTAATTTATCATGAACTTAGTCTTGATAGTTTTGCATATCTATGTTGTAGATCTATAGCTCGCGATATAGCTCCTATATATCTTGATGCCCAATATATAAATCTGTGGGGGTGTAGGATGAAGATTGTCTCTCTCAAACAACCCTGCAACCAAATAACAAAGAGTCTGTTGTGTCCCCAATGAAGGAAATATGCCCTAGAGGCAATAACAAAGTTATTATTCATTTCCTTATTCTCATGATAAATGTTTATTATTCATGCTAGAATTGTATTAACCGGAAACGTAATACATGTGTGAATACATAGACAAACAGAGTGTCACTAGTATGCCTCTACTTGACTAGCTCGTTAATCAAAGATGGTTATGTTTCCTAGCCATTGACATCAGTTGTCATTCGATTAACGGGATCACATCATTAGGAGAATGGTGTGATTGACTTGACCCATTCCGTTAGCTTAGCACTCGATCATTTAGTATGTTGCTATTGCTTTCTTCATGACTTATACATGTTCCTATGACTATGAGATTATCCAAGTCTCGTTTACCGGAGGAACACTTCGTGTGCTACCAAACATCACAATGTAATTGGGTGATTATAAAGGTGCTCTACAGGTGTCTCTGAAGGTACTTGTTAGGTTGGCGTATTTTAAGATTAGGATTTGTCACTCCGATTGTCGGAGAGGTATCTCTGGGCCCTCTCGGTAATACACATCACTTAAGCCTTGCAAGCATTGCAACTAATGAGTTAGTTGCGGGATAATGTATTACAGAACGAGTAAAGAGACTTGCCGGTAACGAGATTGAACTAGGTATTGAGATACCGACGATCGAATCTCGGGCAAGTAACATACTGATGACAAAGGGAACAACGTATGTTGTTATGTGGTCTGACTGATAAAGATCTTCGTAGAATATGTGGGAGCCAATATGAGCATCCAGGTTCCGCTATTGGTTATTGACCGGAGACGTGTCTCGGTCATGTCTACATAGTTCTCGAACTCGTAGGGTCTGCACGCTTAACATAGAGCTATATTATGAGTTTATATGTTTTGATGTACCGAAGGTTGTTCGGAGTACCGGATATGATCACGGACATGACGAGGAGTCTCGAAATGGTCGAGACATGAAGATTGATATATTGGAAGCCTATATTTGGATATCGGAAGTGTTCCGGGTGAAATCGGGATTTTATCGGAGTACCGGAGGGGTTACCGGAACCCCCCGGGGTTAATGGGCCATAGTGAGCCTTAGTGGAGAAGAGGAGAGGCGGCCAGGGCAAGGGCCGCGCGCCCCTCCCCCCTAGTCCGAATAGGACAAGGAGAGGGGGGGGGGCGGCGCCCCCTCTTTCTTCTTCTCCTCCACCTCTCTCCCCTCTTCTCCTAATCCAACAAGGAAAAGGGAGGGAGTCCTACTCCCGGTAGGAGTAGGACTCCTCCTGGCGCGCCCCTCCTGGCCGGCCGCACCTTCCCCCTTGCTCCTTTATATAAGGGGGCAGGGGGCACCCTAGAGACACAACAATTGATTGTTTGATCTTTTAGCCATGTGTGGTGCCCCCTCCATCGTAGTCCACCTCGATAATACTGAAGCGGTGCTTAGGCGAAGCCCTGCGTCGGTAGAACATCATCATCGTCACCACGCCGTTGTGCTGACGAAACTCTCCCTCAACACTCGACTGGATCGGAGTTCGAGGGACGTCATCGGGCTGAACGTGTGCTGAACTCGGAGGTGTCGTACGTTCGGTACTTGATCGGTCGGATCGTGAAGACGTATGACTACATCAACCGTGTTGTGCTAACGCTTCTGCTTTCAGTCTACGAGGGTACATGGGCAATACTCTACCCTCTTGTTGCTATGCATCACCATGATCTTGCGTGTGCGTAGGATTTTTTTTGAAATTACTACGTTCCCCAACAGTGGCATCCGAGCCAGGTTTTATGCGTAGATGTCATATGCACGAGTAGAACACAAGTGAGTTGTGGGCGATATAAGTCATACTGCTTACCAGCATGTCATACTTTGGTTCGGCGGTATTGTTGGATGAAGCGGCCCGGACCGACATTACGCATACCCTTACGCGAGACTGGTTCTATCGATGTGCTTTGCACACAAGTGGCTGGCGGGTGTCAGTTTCTCCAACATTAGTTGAACCGTGTGTGGCTACGGCCGGTCCTTGCGAAGTTTAAAATAGCACCAACTTGACAAACTATTGTTGTGGTTTTGATGCGTAGGTAAGAATGGTTCTTGCTAAGCCCAGTAGCAGCCACGTAAAACTTGCAACAACAAAGTAGAGGACATCTAACTTGTTTTTGCAGGGCATGTTGTGATGTGATATGGTCAAGACATGATGCTAAATTTTATTGTATGAGATGATCATGTTTTGTAACCAAGTTATCGACAACTGGCAGGAGCCATATGGTTGTCGCTTTATTGTATGCAATGCAATCGCCCTGTAATTCTTTACTTTATCACTAATCGGTGGTGATAGTCATAGAAGCATAAGATTGGTGAGACGACAACGATGCTACGATGGAGATCAAGGTGTCGCACCGGTGATGATGGTGATCATGACGGTGCTTCAGAGATGGAGATCACACGCACAAGATGATGATGGCCATATCTTATCACTTATATTGATTGCATGTGATGTTTATCTTTTATGCATCTTATCTTGCTTTGATTGACGGTAGCATTATAATATGATCTCTTACTAAATTAAAAGATAAAAGTGTTCTCCCTGAGTATGAACCGTAGCCAAAGTTCATCGTGCCCAGACACCATGTGATGATCGGGTGTGATAAGCTCTACGTCCATCTACCATGGGTGCAAGCCAGTTTTGCACACGCAGAATACTCAGGTTAAACTTGACAAGCCTAGCATATGCAGATATGGCCTCGGAACACTAAGACTGAAAGGTCGAGCGTGAATCATATAGTAGATATGATCAACATACTGATGTTCACCATTGAAAACTACTCCATTTCACGTGATGATCCATTATGGTTTAGTTGATTTGGATCACGTGATCACTTAGAGGATTAGAGGGATGTCTATCGAAGTGGCAGTTCTTAAGTAATATGATTAATTGAACTTGAATTTATCATGAACTTAGTACCCGATAGTATCTTGCTTGTCTATGTTGATTGTAGATAGATGGCCCGTGCTGTTGTTCCGTTGAATTTTAATGCGTTCCTTGAGAAAGCAAAGTTGAAAGAAGATGGTAGCAATTACACGGACTGGGTCCGTAACTTGAGGATTATCCTCATTGCTGCACAGAAAAGTTACGTCCTGGAAGCACCGCTAGGTGTACCACATGCGCCAGCAACTGCAGACATTGTGAATGCCTGGCAGTCACGTGTTGATGACTACTCGATAGTTCAGTGTGCCATGCTTTACGGCTTAGAACCGGGACTTCAACGATGTTTTGAATGTCATGGAGCATATGAGATGTTCTAGGAATTGAAGTTAATATTTCAAAAGAATGCCCGGATTGAGAGATATGAAGTCTCCAATAAGTTCTACAGCTGCAAGATGGAGGAGAATAGTTCTATCAATGAGCATATACTCAAGATGTGTGGGTACTGCAATCACTTGATTCAACTGGGAGTTAATCTTCCGGATGGTAGCGTCATTGAAAGAATTCTTCAATCACTGCCACCAAGCTACAAGAGCTTCGTGATGAACTATAACATGCAAGGGATGAATAAGACGATTCCCGAGCTCTTCGCAATGCTAAAGGCCGCGGAGGTAGAAATCAAGAAAGACCATCAAGTGTTGATGGTCAATAAGACCACCAGTTTCAAGAAAAATGGCAAAGGGAAGAAGAAGGGGAACTTCAAGAAGAACAACAAGCAAGTTGCTGCTCAAGAGAAGAAACCAAAGTCTGGACCTAAGCCTGAGACTGAGTGCTTCTACTGCAAGTAGACTAGTCACTGGAAGCGGAACTGCCCCAAGTATTTGGCGGATAAGAAGGATGGCAAGGTGAACAAAGGTATATGTGATATACATGTTATTGATGTGTACCTTACCAGAGCTCGCAGTAGCACCTGGGTATTTGATACTGGTTCTGTTGCTAATATTTGCAACTCGAAACAGGGACTACTGATTAAGCGAACATTGGCCAAGGACGAGGTGATGATGCGCGTGGGAAACGGTTCCAAAGTCGATGTGATCGCCGTCGGCACACTACCTCTACATCTACCTTCGGGATTAGTGAGACCTAAATAATTGTTATTTGGTGCCAGCGTTGAGCATGAACATTATATCTGGATCTTGTTTGACGTGAGACGGTTATTCATTTAAATCAGAGAATAATGGTTGTTCTATTTATATGAGTAATATCTTTTATGGTCATGCACCCTTGAAGAGTGGTCTATTTTTGATGAATCTCGATAGTAGTGATACACATATTCATAATGTTGAAGCCAAAAGATGCAGAGTTGATAATGATAGTGCAACTTATTTGTGGCACTGTCGTTTAGGTCATATCGGTGTAAAGCGCATGAAGAAACTCCATACTGATGGACTTTTGGAACCACTTGATTATGAATCACTTGGTACTTGCGAACCGTGCCTCATGGGCAAGATGACTAAAACGCCGTTCTTCGGTACTATGGAGAGAGCAACAGATTTGTTAGAAATCATACATACAGATGTATGTGGTCCGATGAATGTTGAGGCTCGTGGCGGATATCGTTATTTTCTCACCTTCACAGATGATTTGAGCAGATATGTGTATATCTACTTAATGAAACATAAGTCTGAAACATTTGAAAAGTTCAAAGAATTTCAGAGTGAAGTTGAAAATCATCATAACAAGAAAAATAAAGTTTCTACGATCTAATCGTGGAGGAGAATATTTGAGTTACGAGTTTGGTCTACATTTGAAACAATGCGGAATAGTTTCGCATCTCAGGCCACCCGAAACACCACAGCGTAATGGTGTGTCCGAACGTCGTAATTGTGCTTTACTAGATATGGTGCGATCTATGATGTCTCTTACTGATTTACCACTATCATTTTGGGGTTATGCTTTAGAGACGGCTGCATTCATGTTAAATAGGGCACCATCGAAATCCGTTGAGACAACGCCTTATGAACTGTGGTTTGGCAAGAAACCAAAGTTGTCGTTTCTTAAAGTTTGGTGCTGTGATGCTTATGTGAAAAAGCTTCAACCTGATAAGCTCGAACCCAAATAGGAGAAATGTGTCTTCATAGGATACCCAAAGGAGACTGTTGGGTACACCTTCTATCACAGATCCGAAGGCAAGACACTCATTGCTAAGAATGGATCCTTTCTAGAGAAGGAGTTTCTCTCGAAAGAAGTGAGTGGGAGGAAAGTAGAACTTGATGAGGTAACTGTACCTGCTCCCTTATTGGAAAGTAGTTCATCACAGAAACCGGTTCCTGTGACGCCTACACCAATTAGTGAGGAAGTTAATGATGATGATCATGAAACTTCAGATCAAGTTGTTACTGAACCTCGTAGGTCAACCAGAGTAAGATCCGCACCAGAGTGGTACGGTGATCCTGTTCTGGAGGTTATGTTACTAGACCATGACGAACCTACGAACTATGAAGAAGCGATGGTGAGCCCAGATTCCGCAAAATGGCCTGAGGCCATGAAATCTGAGATGGGATCCATGTATGAGAACAAAGTGTGGACTTTGGTTGACTTGCCCGATGATCGGCAAGCCATTGAGAATAAATGGATCTTCAAGAAGAAGACTGACGCTGACGGTAATGTTACTACCTATAAAGCTCGGCTTGTTGCAAAAGGTTTCCAACAAGTTCAAGGGATTGACTACGATGAGACTTTCTCACCCGTAGCGATGCTTAAGTCTGTCTGAATCATATTAGCAATTGTCGCATTTTATGATTATGAAATTTGGCAAATGGATGTCAAAACTGCATTCCTGAATGGATTTCTGGAAGAAGAGTTGTATATGATGCAACCGGAAGGTTTTGTCGATCCAAAGGGAGCTAACAAAGTGTGCAAGCTCCAGCAATCCATTTATGGACTGGTGCAAGCCTCTCGGAGTTGGAATAAACGCTTTGATAGTGTGATCAAAGCATTTGGTTTTGTACAGATTTTTGGAGAAGCCTGTATTTACAAGAAAGTGAGTGGGAGCTCTGTAGCATTTTTGATATTATATGTGGATGACATATTGTTGATTGGAAATGATATAGAATTTCTGAATAGTATAAATGGATACTTGAATAAAAGTTTTTCAATGAAAGACCTCGCTGAAGCTGCTTATATATTGGGCATCAATATCTATAGAGATAGATCAAGATGCTTAATTGGACTTTCACAAAGCACATACCTTGACAAAGTTTTGAAGAAGTTCAAAATGGATCAAGCAAAGAAAGGGTTCTTGCCTGTGTTACAAGCTGTGAAGTTGAGTAAGACTCAATGCCCGACCACTTCAGAAGATAGAGAGAAAATGAAAGATGTTCCCTATGCTTCAGCCATAGGATCTATCATGTATGCAATGCTGTGTACCAGACCTGATGTGTGCCTTGCTATAAGTCTAGTAGGGAGGTACCAAAGTAATCCAGGAGTGGATCACTGGACAGCGGTCAAGAACATCCTGAAATACCTGAAAAGGACTAAGGATATGTTTCTCGTTTATGGAGGTGACAAAGAGCTAGTCGTAAATGGTTACGTCGATGCAAGCTTTGACACTGATCCGGACGATTCTAAATTGCAGACCGGATACGTGTTTACATTGAACGGTGGAGCTGTCAGTTGGTACAGTTCTAAACAAAACATCGTGGCGGGGTCTATGTGTGAAGCGGAGTACATATCTGCTTTGGAAGCAGCAAATGAAGGAGTCTGGATGAAGGAGTTCATATCCGATCTAGGTGTCATACCTAGTGCATTGGGTCCAATGAAAATCTTTTGTGGTAATACTGGTGCAATTGCCTTGGCGAAGGAATCCAGATTTCACAAGAGAACCAAACACATCAAGAGATGCTTCAATTCCATCTGGGATCTAGTCCAGGTGGGAGACATAGAAATTTGCCAGATACATACGGATCTGAATGTTGTATACCCATTGAATAAGCCTCTTCCACGAGCAAAACATGATCAGCACCAAGGCTCCATGGGTGTTAGAATCATTACTGTTTAATCTAGATTATTGACTCTAGTGCAAGTGGGATACTGAAGGAAATATGCCCTAGAGGCAATAATAAAGTTATTATTTATTTCCTTATATCATGATAAATGTTTATTATTCATGCTAGAATTGTATTAACTGGAAACATAATACATGTGTGAATACATAGACAAACAGAGTGTCACTAGTATGCCTCTACTTGACTAGCTCATTAATCAAAGATGGTTATGTTTCCTAGCCATTGACATGAGTTGTCATTTGATTAACGGGATCACATCATTAGGAGAATGATGTGATTGACTTGACCCATTCCGTTAGCTTAGCACTCGATCGTTTAGTATGTTGTTATTGCTTTCTTCATGACTTACACATGGTCCTATGACTATGAGATTATGCAACTCCCGTTTACCGGAGCAACACTTTGTGTGCTACCAAACGTCACAACGTAACTGGGTGATTATAAAGGTGCTCTACAGGTGTCTCCAAAGGTACTTGTTGGGTTGGCGTATTTCGAGATTAGGATTTGTCACTCCGATTGTCGGAGAGGTATCTCTGGGCCCTCTCGGTAATACACATCACTTAAGCCTTGGAAGCATTGCAACTAATGAGTTAGTTGTGGGATAATGTATTACAGAACGAGTAAAGAGACTTGCCGGTAACGAGATTGAACTAGGTATTGAGATAGCGATGATCGAATCTCGGGCAAGTAACATACCGATGACAAAGGGAACAACGTATGTTGTTATGCGGTCTGACCGATAAAGATCTTCGTAGAATATGTGGGAGCCAATATGAGCATCCAGGTTCCGCTATTGGTTATTAACCGGAGACGTGTCTTGGTCATGTCTACATAGTTCTCGAACACGTAGGGTCCGCACGCTTAACGTTTCGATGACAGTTATATTATGAGTTTATATGTTTTGATGTACCGAAGGTTGTTAGGAGTCCCAGATATGATCACGGACATGATGAGGAGTCTCGAAATGGTCGAGACATGAAGATTGATATATTGGAAGCCTATATTTGGATATCGAAAGTGTTCTGGGTGAAATCGGGATTTTATCGGAGTACTAGAGGGGTAACCGGAACACCCCGGGGTTAGTGGGCCATAGTGGGCCTTAATGGAAAAGAGGAGAGGCGGCCAAGGCAAGGGCCGCACGCCCCTCCCCCTAGTCCGAATAGAACAAGGAGAGGGGGGCGCCGCCTCCCCTTTCCTTCTTCTCCTCCACCTCTTTCCCCTCTTCTCCTAATCCAACAAGGAAAAGGGAGGGAGTCCTACTCCCGGTAGGAGCAGGACTCTTCCTGGCGCACCCCTCCTGGCCGGCCGCACCCCCCCTTGCTCCTTTATATACGGGGGCAGGGGGCACCCTAGAGACACAACAATTGATCATTTAATCTTTTTAGCCGTGTGCGGTGCCCTCTCCACCATAGTCCACCTCGATAATACTGTAGCGGTGCTTAGGCAAAGCCCCGCGTCGGTAGAACATCATCATCGTCACCACGCCGTCGTGCCGACAAAACTCTCGCTCAGCACTCGGCTAGATCGGAGTCCGAGAGATGTCATCGGGCTGAACGTGTGCTGAACTCGGAGGTGTCGTATGTTCAGTACTTGATCGGTCGGATCATGAAGATGTACGACTACATCAACCGCGTTGTGCTAACGCTTCCGCTTTCGGTCTACGAGGGTACGTGGACAATACTCTCCCCTCTCGTTGCTATGCATCACCATGATCTTGCATGTGCGTAGGAATTTGTTTGAAATTACTACGTTCCCCAACACCCAACACACCCAATACAATGGTAAATTGTATAGGTGCACTAGTTCGGCGAAGAGATGATGATACAAGTGCAATAAGGATGGTAGATATAGGTTTTATAATCAGAAATAATAATAACAGCAAGGTAACTAACGATAAAAGTGAGTGAAAACGGTATTGCAATGCGTTGAAACAAGGCCTAGGGTTCATAATTTCACTAGTGCAAGTTCTCTCAACAAGGATAACATAATTTGATCATATAACTATCCCTCAACATGCAACAAAGAGTCACTCCAAAGTCACTAATAGCAGAGAACAAACGAAGAGATTATTGTAGAGTACGAAACCACCTCAAAGTTATTCTTTCCGATCAATCCATTGGGCTATTCCTACAAGTGTCACAAACAGCCCTAGGGTTCGTAGTAAAATAGCACCTTAAGACACAAATCAACCAAAACCCTAATGTCACCTAGATACCCCAATGTCACCTCAAGTATCCGCGGGTATGATTATATGATATGCATCACACAATCTCAAATTCATCTATTCAACCAACACAAAGAACTTCAAAGAGTGCCCCAAAGTTTCTACCGGAGAGTCAAGACGAAAACGTGTGCCAACCCCTATGCGTAGATTCCCAAGGTCACGGAACCCGCAAGTTGATCACCAAAACATACATCAAGTGAATCAATAGAATACCCCATTGTCACCATGGGTATCCCACGCAAGACATACATCAAGTGTTCTCAAATCCTTAAAGTCTGAATCCGATTAGATAACTTCAAAGGGAAAACTCAATCCATTACAAGAAGGTAGAGGTGGAGAAACATCATAAGATACAACTATAGTAGCAAAGCTCATGGTACGTCAAGATTGTGCCAAATCAAGAACATGAGAGAGAGAGAGAGAGATCAAACACATAACTACTGGTACATACCCTCAGCCCCGAGGGTGAACTACTCCCTCCTCGTCATGGAGAGCGCCGGGATGATGAAGATGGCCACCGGTGATGCCTCCCCCCTCCGGCAGGGTGCTGGAATAGGCACTACTGCAGGATGGTGCTAACGCGACACTACGATCAGAGACCCTTCGAGAAACTATGTGCGATGCAATAATCACAAATGGTGTTATATGAAAACCGTCAAAAATGTTTAAAACATTTGCGATGACGGATGCATCAAACATAGTCCAGGTTTTATTTGCATGTGCGATGAAGGGCATATGGTCCAGTTCACTGAACTGTTTGCGATGAGGAGGAAACAAAAGAAACGGGCAGCCAGATGAAGGCGTGTGCGATACATAGCATACGGTTCACTCGGATGAACTGTTTGTGATTAGGCAACACAAAATAAATGGTCAGCCAGATCAAAGGTGTGCACGATATACGACATGCCGTTCACTCGGATGAACTATTTTGCGTTGAGACATGAGAACAGAAATGGTTCAAATGAATAAGATGTGTGTGATACGAGGCAAACAGGTCTCTAATCTGAGACATGTGCGAAGAACGATAACAACACAGACGATTACTGCTAACAAGCCGTGTGTGTTGTGAGAAAACGATTGCTGGTATACAATTGTGAGTGATTGATGAAAACATCACCGACGGGTTCCATTGTTTAGTCCGTGTGCGATGTGATTTTCTTTGTCCGCACAACATCTACGCTCTGTCTACAACATCAACATATATACTTAAAAAGGCAACATTGCATAACCAAATTAAGCATACAATTACACAAGTGACTACACACATAACATTTCCACACACCAAAGAAAGCAATTACATGCATACTAAAGTAGGAGAAATGAGGATCTAATCATCTACTTATTGTTGCGACGACGCTTGCCATTGCTATGCTTCCGGCTGGATCCCTGGCCGTTTTGGGGAAGGAGGGACTTCCTCATGTCAACGATCTGCCTGTACATGTCGTAGCTCGTGCACGCCTCCTTGGCCGCGTACACGACGTGAGCTTTGTCGAGTTTCTCCATCTAGGCCGAGTTCCAGGCACGCTTATCCTTGTTGCACGAATCCTTCATGTCTCTATAGTAGGGGTCAATGATGGCCTCGGCAAGGTGAACTAGTGAGTCCTTATCATGCTCCTTGCTGCCCCTGATCTTGTATTGGCCCTGGATGTCAACAAGATTCTGGCTGGAGATGCCTGTATTCTCGAGCGCCTTTACATCATTGGTGATGTCCATCGTAGCAAACATGTAGTGGGGGCTATTGAAAAACCTGGCGAAACGCTCGCAAGGCCTTGTGGCTAGGCAGTAGTGGTAGACGAGGACGTGGTGGCGCACGCACCTCTGGGTGACGGCGACCTAGGGACGAGACCCAGCACGAGCGCGGGTGTACTCGAGGTCGAACCCGACCACCTTTTACTTCCCCTCGGCAAGAACAGCTCCATGATGTGGATGGAGTGCTCCGCCCAGACCGGGTCATTGGTGTACACCACCGAGAGGTCCATGAACCTTCTGTGGGTGTCCACCATGGCACGCATGGTGAACTGTTGCTCGTTGTCGGCAGCCGCTTGGAGCGCCATTGGAGCTGCACAGGATACCCTCTAAGAATTTCTCATGGTGGGTGTGCTTCTTGCAATGGTGGGGAGCGATCGAAAGGTTGATGAAAGTGCAACTATCCCTGGGTGGTTTTGGTAATTCCTAACAACATATAGCTCATTGAGCTAATGCCATTCCAAGATGAATATTTCAAGAAAGCTCAATGGTTGGCATGGCATGGATTAGAAAGTGGACCCTTCAAAATGCTAAGGATAAACGATTGGCTCAAGCTCAAAGCACAAGACTCTACATTTTCTATTTTAGTGATCCAAGATCACATTGAGTCTATAGGAAAAGCCAATACGATTAAGAAGGGATGAGGTGTTGCTTAATGAGGTGCTTGCTCAAAGTGCTTAGTGATATGCTCCAAGACCCTCCACTACTTTCTCACTTCCACATATGTCCCATACCAAAAGTCAAACTCGACCCCACCGATTCTTTTCGGTCTCACCGATAGGGATCTTGGTCTCACCGACACGGGATTGTAATCCCTCTATTTCCCTTCGTAACATTTCGGTCAAACCGAGATGAGCGATCAGTCCCACCGAGATTGCAATGTAAACTCTCTGTTTCCCTTTCATAACACTTCGGTCCAACCGAGATGAGCGAATCGGTCCCACCAAGTTTGTCTGACCAACTCTCTATTAGTCCATTACCAAAATCGGTCTCACCGAGTTTGTGTAATCGGTCTCACCGAGATTACTTTATGCCCTAACCCTAACGATATCGGTCCCACCGAGTTGACATGTCGGTCCCACGAGAATCCTAACATTCACATTTTGAACTAAATCGGTCTGACCGAGTTTTATGATTCGGTCCCACCGAGTTTGGTGATTTGTGTGTAACGGTTAGATTTTGTGTGGAGGCTATAAATACCCCTCCACCCACTCTTCATTCGTGGAGAGAGCCATCAGAACATGCCTACACTTCCAATACATATTTTCTGAGAGATTGTGTTGAGGTCAAGATATTCCATTCGAACCACATAAATCTTGATCTCTAGCCTTCCCCAAGTTGCTTTCCACTCAAATATTCTTTCCACCAAATCCAATCCTATGAGAGAGAGTTGAGTGTTGGGGAGACTATCATTTGAAGCACAAGAGCAAGAAGTTCATCATCAACACACCGTTTGTTACTTCCTGGAGAGTGGTGTCTCATAGATTGGCTAGGTGTCACTTGGGAGCCTCCGACAAGATTGTGGAGTTGAACCAAGTAGTTTGTAAGGGCAAAGAGATCGCCTACTTCCTGAAGATCTACCCTAGTGAGGCAAGTCCTTCGTGGGCGACGGCCATGGTGGGATAGACAAGGTTGCTTCTTCGTGGACCCTTCGTGGGTGGAGCCCTCCGTGGACTCGCGCAACCGTTACCCTTCGTGGGTTGAAGTCTCCATCAACGTGGATGTACGATAGAACCACCTATCGGAACCACGCCAAAAATCTCCGTGTCAACATTGCGTTTGCTCCATCAAACTCCTCCCTTTACCTTCATATGCAATTGTTTTACATTCCACTGCTATACTCTTAGAATTGCATGTGTAGGTTGATTACTTGTTTGTGCTAAGTTTCTATTTGGTCAAGTAGTCTAATCACCCCCCTCTAGACATACTTTCGATCCTACAAGTGGTATCAGAGCTTTGGTCTCCATTTTCTTTGATTTTCATAGCTTTTGGTGGTCATAGCCTTGGTTTCACAACCTAGGAGAGTATGGCGTCTAGCGAGGGAAATTACCACCGTAGAGGTCCTTACTTTGATGGTACAAATTTTGCTATTTGGAAGCATAAGATGAAAACGCATATTCTTGGACATAACCCCGCCGTTTGGGCTATTGTGTGTGTTGGCTTGCAAGGTGAATTCTTCGACGAGAGAGAACCAAACCGTGAAGCTACCGCGGAAGAGTTGAAGATGCTACAATACAATGCTCAAGCTTGTGATATTCTCTTCAACGGATTGTGCCCCGAAGAATTCAACAAAATCAGCCGTCTCGAGAATGCAAAGGAAATTTGGGATACTTTGATTGATATGCACGAAGGTACCGACTCCGTCAAGGAATCCAAATTGGATGTGCTTCAAAGTCAACTTGACAAGTTCAAAATGAAGGATGGTGAAGGTGTCGCCGAAATGTATTCTAGGCTTGCTCTCATCACAAATGAGATTGCCGGCTTAGGAAGTGAAGAGATGACTGACAAATTCATCATCCAGAAGATCCTAAGAGCCTTGGATGGAAAATATCATACCGTGTGCACATTGATCCAAATGATGCCCAATTACAAAGATCTCAAGCCAACGGAAGTCACTGGAAGAATTGTTGCTCATGAGATGTCACTCAAGGATAAGGAAGAGCTTCACAACAAGTCAAGTGGTGCTTACAAAGCCTCATGTGATGCTCCCACATCATCAAGCGAGAAACAAACCTTCAATGAAGAATTGAGCCTAATGGTAAAGAACTTCAACAAGTTCTACAAGAGTAGAAGCAAAGAAAGAAGTTCCAAGTCAAGGTCCTACAATGACAAAAGATCTTCTAGTCGTGAACGTAATTTCTACAATTGTGGAAGACCCGGACACTACTCCAACGAGTGTACGGCTCCCTACAAAAGAAGAGAAGATTATCCCAAAAGATGAAGTAGAAGAGAAGAATCACCACCAAGAGAAAAGGGGAGTAGAGATGATCATTATGAACGAAAACCCTCTCGGAGAAGCAAGGATTCGGAAAGGAAAGAAAAATCATCAAGGAGCTACACAAAAAGAAGACATCAAGCTCATGTTGGTGAATGGGTATCCGGATCCGACTTCGACAATCACTCCGAAAGAAGTTATCACTCCGACTCCGAATATACTCAAGGTGAAGGTGTTTCCGGTCTAGCACTTGTGTCAACCAACTCCTACGACATATTTGACTCACCAAATGAAGGAATTGGAAGGTGCTTCATGGCCAAAGGTCGAAAGGTAACACATCCCGAGTATGTTGATTTCAATAGTGATGAAGATGATTTGCTAGGTGATGATGATTTACTTATTGACAACTCTAGTGATTAATACTATGATGAAACATCAATTAATCATGCTAATCAAGATAAAACGAATGATGATGATAAGAAGGAGATTGAGCGTCTAACTCAAGAACTAAACACTCTTAAGTTAGCTCATGAAACTATCTTGGAAAATCATCGAGAACTTTTAAAGACTCATGATAAGCTACACTTTGAAAAGCTCAACCTTGAGCAAGAGCATGAGTTTTTAAAGGCAATCAATGATGATCTTCGCAAGAAAAGTTCTTCTTACATTGCCAAGCGTTTACTCTTGTCTACTTAGATGCCACAAGTTAAATCTAGCAACAAGAGCAAGAAAGATTCTTCATCTAGTAGTAACAACAATCATGCTAAATCCAATATTGTTGCTTCTAGTAGTTCTCTTGATTCCACTAATGATTCTATTAGCCAAGTTACACTTGAGCAAGAAAATAGCTTATTGAAGGGAATTATAGAGAAAGGTGTTTACAAGAGCCTTGCCGGGAGTAAGCAATTTGAGGAAATTGTACGCAAGCAAGGAAGACACCGGAAGAATCAAGGTGTTGGTTTTGAACGAAAGTTCAATGCCAATGGAGTTGAGTGGGAAGAAGATCAATACCCCAAGACGAAGTTTGTTCCTCAACAAGAGAAGTATGATCCTACTTCTTTCAAGGGGACACAAGCTCAAGATGATCTTCCACCACAAGACCACAAGCAAAAATGCAAGGATAAGCTTCAAGAGGAAATTGATGCATTTCAAGAAGCACCCAAGGCCTTGGTCAAGTGGGTTCCCAAGACCACATCAAGTACAACTACAACTCCAAGGGTTCCCATCAAGATGGTGTGGATCCAGAAGAAGAAGAACTAGAGAGTTCTTGAGGGTGACTCCGCCAACATACTCCACCCCTATCATTTTGGCGAGGACAAGTGCAAACAACTTCCATATCTTGCACTAGTTCAAGGAGTCACAAACCCTCTTGTTGGTAAGACAAGGGACAAGGTAACCTAATGCTTCCATGGACATCATCTTGTGTATGCATCACTCTATGTCTATGGATATCCCTGTTTGTTCCTTGTGGGACTAACCCATGTAGGTATTGAAAGTGCAACTCATTCCAAAGGATTGCTCCAAATGATCTACATCAAACATTGAGCATCTACATCTTTGACACCTACATGAAGTCATCATCGACAAAACCCAAGGTTAGTTTATCCCTCTTAGGGGGGATATCACATCTAGGGGGAGCTTTTCTCTAACTAATTGAGCTAAAGCAACTCTAATGGTGTGAACACAACAATGCTTTATGTAAAAGTGGCAACCCCACTTGTGCTCAAAAGATGAGTATGACCTATGATCAAATGTTCTCATTTGACTCCTAAGTCAATGTACTCATATATAGATGACCTAGTCATCGCCAAATTGCTTGATAGATGCTAGAGTGTTTGTGCATGCTTTGTCACATATTTCATTTGTCATTTTATTGTGTGAGCATGTTGGTTGCATATTTTACTCATTCGAGGACATCCATTTGTTGTTTTGATTGTTTGGCTCTTTCTCTTTTGCCAAATGGTTGGACAAGAATTCCTAAGAACTCCCTCTAGCTATCTATGATTT
Organism: Triticum aestivum; assembly: GCF_018294505.1. Lineage (NCBI taxonomy): Eukaryota > Viridiplantae > Streptophyta > Magnoliopsida > Poales > Poaceae > Triticum > Triticum aestivum. The sequence goes on along the minus strand of NC_057812.1, from coordinate 259,971,035 downwards.
TCTTGTCTCAAGCTCTATTCATGCTACATCACAAAGTTTGATCAAGTCAGATTCGAACCACTCCGTGTGAGGAGCACTCGGAGTTCCCGATTCGTCATAGACTTAAACCTCCAAAACCTCTTTGTGCATCTCGTTCTGAACGATTCATCCTTTTCGGTCCTACCGAGTCACTAAGTTGATCTAGGGTTTTTCAATCTCGGTGCAACCGATTAGAACCTTTCGGTCACACCGAGTTGCAGTAACTGCCTACAGTTTTGCATCTCGATGCCATCGAGTCGTTCCACTCGGTCACACCGATAGGGTCAGGTTATATATACCGACGGGCCAAAATTTGGAAATTTTTCCGAACCTCCTCGCCCGCGCATAACCTACTCTGCCTCCTTGGGTCTCCAGATCGTCCTCTCATCACCAGCGACGTCCCGCCGCTGTTCTCCGCCGCCGTCAACGGAAATCTTCACCGCCTTTGCCGCCGTAGCAAGTTCGTCGCCGAACTAGGGTACGAACTTGATCATTGTGCTAATCCTTAACTCCGATTCTTAGCACATTGCTTTGCCATGATTCTTGCCATGAATGAAATCATCATGTCTAGCGAAAACATCCCGTAGATTAGTTTTGATTTCAAAATTTAGGGTTAGGTCTCTGCCGAATTCATCTCGGACTGACCGAGTTGTAGAAATCGGTCTCACCGATTTTGGCTTAGGCCAGAGCACACGCGTTTTTGGTGTGACCAAAAATTGCAAATCGGTGTGACCGAGTTCAATTATCTATGAAACCCTAGCAGTCTCGGTGCCATCGAACTGTGACTCAGTCTGACCGAGTTCACTAGTTTAGGTTCCAAAAACTGCTTCGGTATCATCGAGTTTACAAATCGGTAGATCCAAAATGCTATCTATGAAGAACTTAAACCAAGTTTTTGAGTCACTTATTTTTTCAAAACTCCTATACTTTGTGATGATCATCTACTCTACCTCATCTATAATCTATTCACAGGGTCTACTAACAGTTTGCCTGCACGATGTCTGACCAAAGTGATAGCCAGAACAAGTCTGAGGAGCAGGTTTAACTGAGTGAGGGCACTAGTCCCTCTAGTTCATCTAATGATGGCAGCAGGAGCACACCAAGTAACTTGCCAAAGGCAACCACCAGAACAAGAAAGAAGAAGACCTCAGATTCACAGGATGAGGACTATGTGGCTGTTGAGGAAGAAGTCAGCTCCAAGAAAAAGGTGCTGAAAAAGGAGCATGGCTCAGCTGTTATAGTCAAGCCAGGGATGCGTAAGAAGGCACCAGCAAAGAGAGTCCCCATGTCTAAGGCCAGAGCATCCACTGGTGAAACCTCCAAGCCATCTAAAGAGGCAGTTGGAGAAGGCAAGAAAAGAAAGGAAATGGTCAAGAAGACCACTGCCAGAGTGCTTGGCAGATTATCAATTATGAGAGATGATGATGAAGAGGAAGAAGACTGCTGCTGATCAGAAGAGGAGTTGTGGGTATGCTCCACAAATTCAGGAGCTCATTAACTCAAAGATGGGCACCGACACATATCTGTTGGACAAGGAGCACCTGCCCATCTATCCTGAATTTGAAGACAACACTGTGGTGATGGATGAAAATGAACCATCTTCAGCTCAAGCACATGAGAAGAGAGAGAAGGCAAAGGCAGAGAAAGCTACAAAGATGCCAACTATTGAAGAGGCATCTCAAGTGTTCTTGAAATCCAAACAAGATCAACTTGGATATCTGATCCAATCCACCCTGAGGATTGAGAAGGGCTTGGCCACCCTGACTAAGAACCAGGAGAGTTTGGAGAGGATCGTTGAGCAGAAGTTCTATGATCTGGACGTCAAGGTAACTGAGATCCAAACTGCAGTTGAGCAGCTACATGAGGAAGCAAAGGAGAGGAAGGGCAAGTCTACTACTGATGCTTTCAAGCGAGTGCCATGAGGTCCAAGGTCTACTACAGTGCATGTGACAGATACTCGAGCTTCAGTGTCAGCACCAGCAGCCACAGCTCCAGTGCCACCTCCAGCACCCAATCCATCAGCTCCAACTACTTCATCGAAAGCCTTCGTCCTTAGAGTTTTCTCTACACCACCTCCCGAAGATCAAGCCTGAGAGTCGTTTAGCACTATGCATTTTTGAACTTTTTGGTAACTTGTTGCCAAAGTGGGAGAAAAATGTATAGATCATAGGCTTCAAGAGAGAGTGTTGGTTTTTATCGCTCTTGCTATTTTGTTTGAAACTTTATTATGTGCTGTGTGAGCTACTTGTGAGATACTTGTTGATCATGTGTTTGATCATATGCTACCCTTAATGTTTGGTTGAATGAGGCTATCTTTTATATCTCTTATATAATCATTCACTTGCTTGGTGATGAGTTCATGCTTTTAATCTCTATCATTTTGAGTCCTCCACCAAGATGTATGTGACATGGAAGAGTAACACATGATCCTAATCGATCGTGCATTTGCATTCAAAAGCAAATTTTAAATAATGCACAAATTTAGGGGGAGCGCTTGCTTATCACATACTTCTCAAAGCGACGGTGTTCTTCAATCTTATTTATCATTTGTCGAAGCTTTGAGCTATATGTTGTCATCAATTACCAAAAAGGGGGAGATTGAAAGTGCAACTATCCCTGGGTGGTTTTGGTAATTCCTAACAACATATAGCTCATTGAGCTAATGCTATTCCAAGATGAATATTTCAGGAAAGCTCAATGGTTGGCATGGCATGGATTAGAAAGTGGACCCTTCAAAATGATAAGGATAAACGATTGGCTCAAGCTCAAAGCACAAGACTCTACATTTTCTATTTTAGTGATCCAAGATCACATAGAGTCTATAGGGAAAGCCAATACTATTAAGAAGGGATGAGGTGTTGCTTAATGAGGTGCTTGCTCAAAGTGCTTAGTGATATGCTCCAAAACCCTCCACTACTTTCTCACTTCCACATATGTCCCACACCAAAAGTCAAACTCGGCCCCACCGATTCTTTCTATCCGGCGCCACCGAGTTCAGTTGACATAGCCACTGCCAGAAACCCTAGTCTTTTCGGTCTCACCGATAGGGATCTCGGTCTCACCAAGATGGGATTGTAATCTCTCTGATTCCCTTCGTAACATTTCAGTCAAACCGAGATGAGCGATCGGTCCCACCGAGATTGCAATGTAAACTCTTTGTTTCCCTTTCATAACACTTTGGTCCAACCGAGATGAGTGAATCGGTCCCACCGAGTTCGCCTGACCAACTCTCTGTTAGTCCATTACCAAAATCGGTCTCACCGAGTTTGTGTAATCGGTCTCACCGAGATTACGTTATGCCCTAACCCTAACGATATCGGTCCCTCCGAGTTGACATGTCGGTCCCACCGAGAATCCTAACATTCACATTTTGAACTAAATCAGTCTGACTGAGTTTCATGATTCGGTCCCACCGAGTTTGGTGATTTTTGTGTAACGGTTAGATTTTGTGTGGAGGCTATAAATACCCCTCCACCCACTCTTCATTCATGGAGAGAGCCATCATAACATGCCTACACTTCTAATACATATTTTCTGAGAGAAAACCACCTACACTTGTGTTGAAGTCAAGATATTCCATTCCAACCACATAAATCTTGATCTCTAGCCTTCCCCAAGTTGCTTTCCACTCAAATCTTCTTTCCACCAAATCCAATCCTATGAGAAAGAGTTGAGTGTTGGGGAGACTTTCATTTGAAGCACAAGAGCAAGGAGTTCATCATCAACACACCGTTTGTTACTTCTTGGAGAGTGGTGTCTCCTAGATTGGCTAGGTGTCACTTGGGAGCCTCTGACAAGATTGTGGAGTTGAACCAAGGAGTTTGTAAGGGCAAGGAGATCGCCTACTTTGTGAAGATCTACCCTAGTGAGGCAAGTCCTTCATGGGCGACGGCCATGGTGGGATAGACAAGGTTGCTTCTTCATGGACCCTTCGTCGGTGGAGCCCTCCGTGGACTCGCGCAACCGTTACCCTTCATGGGTTGAAGTCTCCATCAACGTGGATGTACGATAGCACCACCTATCGGAACCACGCCAAAAATCTCCGTGTCAACATTGCGTTTGCTCCGTCAAACTCCTCCCTTTACCTTCATACGCAATTGTTTTACATTCCACTGCTATACTCTTAGAATTGCATGTGTAGGTTGATTAGTTGTTTGTGCTAAGTTGCTAAAATCTGCCAAGAACTAAAATTGGGAAAAGGCTAGATTTTTATTTGGTCAAGTAGTCTAATCACCCCCTCTAGACATACTTTCGATCCTACAGTTGAAGAGACACAAGGGTAGGTTAAATGGCCCCTGTAATAAATGGGGGGCGACCGGCCTATAATCGTCACATCTTGTCACGATGTTCATAGAGGAGGATTCTAGAATCCAGTGCACGCTTGACAACACCGCACCCCAGGCGTGGGCTCGAAGAGCCTTGTCGGTGTTCTGGGAACAGGGGTCCCCAAACTTGCCTGCCTGCGGCCTGCGCGTGGCTCAAAGGGGGGCCCAGCATGGCCCATCTTCATCAACACAGACCCAAGACCCTCGCGAGGGGCCAAGCCTCGCGGGGCGGATGACGCGGAGCTTCCTCAGGCATGGCCTCATCAGGCTGGCTCGCGAGGAGGCGGAGAGATCAAGGCGGGGTACCTCATGAGGTGCCCGTGACGCAAGCCATGACGACCAAGGGCGCCAGGCGGGCGCCAGCCGCGCAGTGTCCTCCTTTCCTCTTTGGTGCAAAGGGAGCAAGCGCAGCCGCGGAGTACCGAGGCATCACGCAAAGGTTGCCATTTCGGTGCAACAAGACCAAGACTAGGAGGACTGCAAGATGGAGGTCATCGTGGAGCCCAAGACGGCGTCCCCACCAGAGCTTTGTGCAGGCGAAGACTACTTTTTTCAGGATAGCTAGTACTAGCTGCCCCCCTTCAAATTAGCCCGCCATTGTTGGCTCTCTTCCCGCTCGATATTTGGGAAGAGGACCAGGGCCTCTATAAATAGGACCAGCCACCCACAGGGCAAAGGGAGGAAGAAAGAGAGGGAAAAAAGAAAGGGAGAGAGGAAAAAGAGAGAGAGTGTTAGGGGGATCGAGATCAACAATCGAGAGAGAGAGAGAAGGGTGACTGAACTCCTCCCTGCAGTTCATCGCCCCAGCCAAGAACAGACCCTCGCGAGGCTGTTCTTCCTTGTATTGTTCCTCATCATCAGCCCAAGAGGCAATCCACCACACCACACACTGGAGTAGGGTATTACACCACAACGGTGGCCCGAACCAGTATAAACCATGTGTCTCTTGTGTTGTTCTTTCCATATCTTAGATCTTAGCGAGGCGGAGGGGTGCAGGTAGGTAGGAGGCGAAATCTCCGCGCGCACCCCAGTGTTCGAACCTCAAGGGTCTGCCGGAACCCGAAATCCGACAAGCATGTTCCCGTGCTACCGCGTTGTTTACCATGCAAGCTTCCTGCCCAACTAGTTTGGCCACGCGTCGGCTAGAAGAGGGACAAATCATGGGCGTTTATTGGCAAAAAGCTTTGTAAAAACAAAGTGTGTGGAATGACTTCGGTCATAAGTTTACCCTTGGGTGATGATGGACACTCAAGTGCGATAATTAATTCTGCGCTCTACAGTGCACGCGGTGGAAGAAACCAACTGTGTGCAATATTGTCGAAGATCACAGTCGAGTTAGCTATACAGATCGTGTGCTGTGAGATCGACAAGGTAAATTGATTGGAGAATGGTTAATAAAATCTAGGACCATTGCATATTAAGGTCAAAATAGTGCCAGCAATATACGAGTCTCATACATTGCCATTTCAACGATTCTACCACGAAAGCTCGAAATGTTACAAGGTTCAAATTCCATAGTTATATGGCTCAAATTCGAAGATTACAAGGTTCAAACTGGTATTAGAAATGAAATTCAGCTCATCAGCTGCAAACGCTCGCGCCGATGCGCTGAACATGGATATCAGAGAGGTTCAAACTAATATCACCGCTTCTAAGTCTGGCTTCGAAACCTCACAATTTTTGCAAAGGGGTCAGCCACTGAGAAGTCATGTATGGGGTTGACCCGATGACTTCCGATTACTCTGTCATCTGAAGTTCCAAAATGAAATTAAGCATTTTTGGAGCCTACTCCATTCTGCTGCAGGCGCCGACGCTGATCAACAGACCATTCATTTTTGCGAAATAAATGTAGGGCAAACCTCATTTCCTTCAGCACCCTTGCTCTGAGAACAAAGAACCTGGAGAATATAATCTCCCGTAAGGTCCCTCGGTAGGAGTTCAAAGTAATTTATGAGAGATGTAGATCTAGGTATTCGATGTGATTGTTATATTGTATCACATTATCCACCACTAGGCCTAATCTTATCTGCAAAAGAAGAAAACGTGTTAGTGCCTACATGCAGTTTTGAACATTACTACAGGCCTAGCTATTTGGTTTGCAGGATTTGTAAAATGCACTAACATGCCATCTTCGATCTGACATGATTAACATGGGCATTTGATTACATTCTAGAAAAATGTAGCCTTCTTCACAAGAGGTTGGAGTGGATGTGTAGCGACCAGACCTCAAACAGTCTGATCTCTGTGCTCCAGTGTCATCCCTGGATCAGTAATGCTGACACCACACAGTACTCGGAGGATTTATAGCAGAGTAGCAATCACACACTTATTACATCGAGTGTCTCCCTAGAGAACTTATTACAATAAATATGGCTTAAGGCCATCTAATAACGATAACAGCGGAAGGCTTGGAAGATAAGTGACTCCATCAACTCCAACGGCATCACTGAGTATAGAACCACGACCTAAAACTCCTTAATCGTCGTCTGAAAAGTCTGCAACATTAACGTTGCAGCCCGAAACGGGTCAGCACATGGAATATGCTGGCAATGCAACTCATAGAGGGTAATGGAATGAAACAGCTATACTATATGCATATTTGGCTGGTGGAAAGCTCTATGGTTACAGTTTTGCGTAAAGCCAAATTTTCCCTACTTCAAAGGAATAAATTTAATTACTATCATGGTAGTTGCTAAACATTGAGAATGGTTGACAGCATTCTCAATCCCAATTAAGCATCATCATTAAACAAAACCCAACAAAATTAATTTACAGTAACATGTTGAGATTCACATGATAATCCAGGTACTAGATACTCAAGATGTCCATAACCGGGGACACGGCTAATCATGATGATTTTATTACACTCTGCAGAGGTTTGCGCACTTTTCCCCACAAGACTCGATCACCTCTGTTTGGTTTCTCGCACTACATGGTGTTTGAGAAGACGGATGACCAAGACATAGTCTTTCAGAAGCGCTAGCACCTTACGATCGGGTAGACCGTACCACCTACATCCCCTACATCTGCTAGTCTACCATTTTAAGAGTTCGCACGACTTAGTCAACTATGCTAGAGCCCATAATAGCTTGTGGCTGCACACGGAAGTTTCTAGTATGAATAGTCTCATGATCCCTTTGAGCCTGGGTGGCGGTCCAAAAGAAAACAGGCAAGTCCTGGAATACCCAGGTGCCTCAATCCACCCAGATGTGTGTTTAAGTTGCCACCTTAGATAAACCATTAATTAATCAAACTCACATCTGTCATGGATATCACTCACCCAATCCACGTCTACTAGCATAGCATGGCATAATAAGCAAACGTAGAAGTAACTCCCAAAGGTTTGATAATAAACAGGTAATAGGTACTACCTCATCTACTTCCCATCCCACCATTTAGTTAGATCCTAACCATGCAATGTGTGAGGATTGATCTAATGCAATAAAACTGGGTAGTAGAAAAGGTATGATCAAAGTGTTACTTGCCTTGCTGATGATCCGGGAAACCTAGCGATTCGATGTAATAAGCGGCGCACTTCGGGTATTCTATCGCATACAAACAAACAAGCATACAATAAGTACTCATCTAATGCACAGGTAAAACTCAAATAAGAGATCTAACCAGAATGTTCAACTTAAGAACTCCGGTTGGCAAAAAGAATCAAATCGAACGAAGCAACGAAAGTCAAACGGCGAAAGAAAACAACTTCGTTCTACTAATCTGGATCTAGGGCAAATTTTACAGTAACAAAATCTTGTTTAAGTTGGTTAAACGGATAGAGGGTTTCGAGACGAAACTCTAGGCGTTTGAATCGCCTGATTCTGATAAACGAGCGAAAAGTTAAACTAAAACGAAAATCGAATCAGGAATCGCGATCAGAAAAATCGCGGATTTAATCTGAGAAAAAGAAAAAAAAACGACAAACGTTCGCTAGAACGAACGAACGAACGAACACTCGCTATTTAAATAAACCGGCAAAACCGATCTATTTAAAAAACCGAAACTAAAAAAAAACCGACGAAAAACCGATCGGTTTTCTAAAAAAAACCGGGCACGGATTTCGAGGCGGCGGCGAACCTCGGTGAGCATGCGGGCAGCGGCGGCGTCCGGCGGGGCGGCGCGTGGGCGGCGACGGCGGCGACGGCGGCGAGCGGCGCGACGGCGGCGGCGGGGCAGGCGGCGGCGGGGTCGGGCGGCTGGGGCGGCTCGGGGCTAGGGTTCCCCCGGGGCTGGGCCAGCTTATAAAGCCACCTCGGGCCGGAGTCCTAGCCGGACACGGCCCGTAGGTTGGTTCGTTTTTTTAATTATGACACGCAGAAGAAAAATAAAAAGAAATACTAAATGGACGCCAAAAATTCCGAAATAAATTTTCACGGGCTTCTAAAATCAAGCCGCACAAGATGAGCATTTATTTGGGACCTAAATGCAATTTTGAAAAACACACATTTTTCCTAAATTCAAATAAAATAACGAAAAACTCCGAAATAAAATCTTATTTGATTTTATTATTAAATCCTCAATATTTATTTATTTTGGGAAAGTCATTTTATTCCCTCTCTCATATTTTTGTAATAGAAATAATTGATGATAAAATAAATAAAATCAAATGATCCTATTCTCAAAATTTGAGAAAACTCAAATATGAAAATAATGAAATCCCCAACTCTCTCCGTGGGTCCTTGAGTTGCGTAGAATTTCTAGGATCAACCAAAAATGCAAAATAAAATATGATATGCATTTATGATCTAATGTATAACATTCCAAATTGAAAATTTGGGATGTTACAGGATGAAAAGTTCCCTAAGAAAACTTGAACTCCCTTATGGTTAACATTTAATAGGAAAGGAACATCACCTCGATATATAGCTTCTCCAAGCACGGAAAGCATCTCAAGAAACTAACAGCTTGCTCCAGGTTGGGGCCGATAGATTCTAGTGCCAAGACCTTCACCGTGCACAATTCCGGGGTCAAGCTTGTCGGAATCATTTTCTGAATGACAGACTAACAAACATCTTCAAAATTAGAAATAATGTTAATTTGTAGAAGGAGAGGTAGAAGGCGGCTATTGTACCTGAACAGGTGTGGATCCAATAACAAGTTTGGAGTATTTGTGAGACGAGTAGCCCACCACTGTCAATTTCGGCGCAGAAATGACATTGATTCTTGTTGGACCTTCTTGATAAACTACAAGTAATCTCTCAAGTGCAGGTGTGTCCTCATTGACCATACTATGGTACACATCTTGTGATGTCTTCCTGCCGCACCAGCAACACACATAAATAGTCCGGAGAGTCATGAAGGTGATGTGGAAGGTACTCAAACCATTGATCGCCTGAAGACGAAGGGACTCGAGTGCAATACAACCACGGAGCAGGCGCTCCATATCACCCTTTGAGAGGCAGACGGCGACGAGCTCGAGGTTCTTCAGTCATGGTAGAATAAGAGCGGGCGCGTCATTAAGGGGCAGGAAATAGCAGTTTCTAAACTTGTCGACGCGCAACGTGGGCGCGAGGCGGAGTGCGAACGTTGGCAGTGACCACATATGCCCATCATCAGAAGTGAGCTCCTCGAGCTGATCTACGGCGGGGGATCGGAACTAGTCATCAAGCTTGGCTCGGTCCTTGGCGTTGGAACGGAACTTGCCCATTCTAAGGCATTTGGTTAGGCCAAGGAGACTGCCAAGGATCTTGGAGAACGCATCCAAGCTTTTGCGATAGCCATGGCAGAGATCATGGGTGTCGATGAGGTCGAGAGGGCAGGAGTTCCATAGGGGGCGCCACCGCCAGTAAAGGAGGGTTGTCCGCGTCCCATATTTGATTGGGAGGAGGGAGATGATGACTCTCAACATATCATCGGGGAGGTTGCTGATTAAGTCTAAGCCTGCTAGAGTCGCTTGCGGCTCTAGCTTGCCCCGCCTCCGCTTGTTGGCAGCCCCATTCTCCACCTCTGGAGTCTCCTTGTCAGTGGCGCTTTCTGATAGAAATTGGAGTACAAGGAATATTTAGTTAAAATAGGGCAATAGAAAAGTGTATTGGTAACTAGAAGTTATTAGGCAGGGATATATTAAGAAAATGGAATAACAATTGGTTGCTTAAATACTACACAATTCATTTGACATTGTCGGGTAAGTCAACATATGCAGATAGTTGAAAAGAAAACTTACTTCGAACAAAGTCTGGACGGATGATTTTGTCGGGGAAGTTAGCATATATCTCATGACCAGTCCTTTCTATGTGCAGTGCAATTTTAGTGCCAGCTTTCAGTACATAAAACTTTGCAATTTCATTCCAAAAGCCAGTGCCAAAATAGGAGTCACCACATTCATCAAGTACAGTAGCGACGTTTGTAATCCATGGTTTGTGTGTAGTACGACATTCGTGGAGCCTTGATGTATGTAAAGGGAAAAATTGTGCACTACATAATCTGTTGCATAGCGAGGTATGTCCTGCAGAAAATGGTAGGATTGTTAAAGAAAATATGGTAACATGCAAATATGGGCCCAAATTGAAAGAACTGTACAGCAGTTGAAATCGAAGGACAAAAGTCTACAATTAAACAGATGGGGTAAACATGATGTCATGGAAATATGAGAGTAATCGAAAGAACAATACATCATTAATTTGCCTAATATAGAAAGAAGAGGGGAAAATCCCCTTTGACGTATATGGTGCATGTGGCACCTTTTATCCAAATGTAGCAATATTTAGAATATGTTCAGGAAAGTAGGCCATCCCAACCGATTTAGGGTGAGATTGAACATACCGTGCGCATCCTCAAGTTATCTCGTACGATGATATGGAATCTCTGGCGGCGGTCGCCAAGTCCTGAAGTGTCGGCGCAGTGTACATTCTATGAATGAAAGAAAACCCTCAAATGAGCTCGAATAAAAATGAATTCACAGCGATTTCCGCCGGGTTATTGAAGGAGGCAGATGAACTAGGATAAGAGATGAGATAATATCTCGTTAAATTAGTTACCTTGTCGTCCACGAGAAAGAACCCTCAGTACGGAAGATTCCCCAACCGAGCGGAGCTGGGTCGACCACGGGCAGCGTCGATAAAGTCGATGGTGATAGGTGGCGGCAAGCGGAAGTGGCAAAATGTGGTGGGCTTTGCCAGCAGCCTGGCGGTTGCGGCAGGCGTCGAGCTAAGTGTTTACCGCCGCGATAGGCGGTGCAATGGCATAGACACGGAGGAGCTTGTGTAGGTGTGAACAGGGAACGTACCGGAGGGGCCGAGGGGGTGACGGGCGGGGTGAGGGTTTTTGTGACGTGGGGATGGTGAGGGTTTTCTTTTTTGAATTGGGTGGTGAGGGTTTTCTGTCCCACAAAGAATTTTGGGGGCGACGGTTTGCTAGAGCGAACCGTGTGTGATTGACGTAGTAGGCAAAATGAAAGTCATTCCACACGGTTCCAATTTTTGGAAATGTGTGTGATTGACGTACTACCTCCGTCCTGGTTTATTGGTCCCCTGTTGTAATTTTTACCAAATTTGGTGAAATATTTAACATACTCAGACATAGATAATAAGCGTACACGTACATAAGCATAGTTCAACCATAAGTACATAGTTCAACCGTCATTAAGCACAATCAAGCGTAGTCGCCGGAGTCGGAGTCATCGCCGGAGTGGTCATCGGAGTCATCGCCGGAGTGGTCGTCGGAGTAGTCGCCGGAGTGGTCGTTGGAGTCAGTGTGGAAGTCCGCCTCCCGCCGTGGAAGTTTGACGCTGTCGACGACATCTAGGTGCAGCGATAACTCGCCGGCAATGACGGCAACCTCTGTCTCCATCTCCACGCCATGCTTCGGTGCTTTAGCAGCCCCGGCGTCGCCACTCCCTCCGATGGGGCGCTTCGGCGGCATCCTCATACACTGACGGCTTTGAGGACTGAGAGCGGCGTCGAGGATGCAAGCGAAGAGAGAGGATTGTGTGTGAGTAGTGAGGATTGGGGTGCGGCCGCTCGGGCACACCATTAATATGGAGTAGTGGGAGTTGTGGGAGAGAGGCGGGCGGCGGTCAAACCGATGGCTCGCCTCCCAGTGAGCCTACACACCGGACTGCTAGCATGCCTACCAAAGTTTCACACAGCTACTCGCACGCCTCCTGATGACACTGCGCAGCGAGCACGCCTCCGTCAATTCACACACCTGCACGCACGCCACCCCGTCTGCCTGCGCGGCGGACTGCTCACATGCGTCCCATCAACTAACACCTTCTTGCACGCCACACGGGTCACGCGGCAGCACATATATTGTTTTTCCATTTGGATGATTAATGCTATTGCTTTATTGCTTAACCGAAGCATGGCACGTATCCATTGTTGGTCTAACGCTCATGATTCGAATAAATAATCTGTTTGGGATATTGGTTCCCAATTATTAATAATCTCCCGTCTGTAATTAGATAAATATTACATCAAAATTGGTCTCAAATTTGACAAAAAAGTACTATGCCACTTTGTATTGGTGTCCATATGACAACACGATAAGTTTCATGAACTTCAAATAAGTTTTGGATGTACTAGAATTTAAAAATCAAGATTCTCAATGTTTGAAATTTGTTGCACGGGGAGTAAAACATGCACCTAGTGAGATACATGTGTATTTCCAATCCATTTAGGTGCACTGTCACGTGTGCATGTAGCTCAAATTTGATTTTTGCACATTATACCCATAGAAAATCAATCAACCAATCAATGTACTAAAACGTCTTAATGATCTCTGTGATTTTTTTGAAATTAAAACGTCCCTCCTTTGGTAATATGTATGTTCACCGCAGGATAATTAATTTAACATGCATCGTAGTTGCGGTGGATTCGCGGTGTGTGTGTGGGTGTGTGCATCTGGGGGTGGCGGGTGGCTCGCAGTACACTACGAGTTGCGAGCCACCGTGTGGGTTGGCCATTTTGTTAGGCAGGCCAGTGCCACATCAGAGCCATGAAATCGTTATTTAAAACATTACACAAACCTTTCATACGTACATGTTTTGGCCACATGCAGTCGATGGTTGTCCAACACGACACTCGATACTCGCGTGTGATGCTTTCTGTGGGCCCGCGAGGTCGTCCTCCATCACTTTGACAAACAGCCGGCAGTGAGGTTAATTTGACTAGCAAGGTAGAATCTTTTTTGTTTGTGTTATGGTGGTATATAGTACACGTCGAAGAGGTGGGAGGGGACTAGCATATATACTATACGTATGCGTCCGTGAACAAGTACACCTCACTCAATGTCGAGACTTTTTGGTTACCGAGGCACGTGCCACATCAAAATTGTGAAATTGGTTATTAAAACATCACACAACACCTTTTTGGGCCACATGCATATATATTCTAGCTAGGACACTCACGTGTGACGCTTCCATCTGTGGGCCCACGAGGCCATCGTCGATGCATGCATACATACATCACTTTGACCTACATCGGGAGAGGTTAATTAATTTCACCATCGATGAGGATTCTTTTGGGTTGTACATATATTACGGCAGGAGCATATAGTATGCAGTGAAGAGGGGGGAAGGGGACCATCATATGTAGTGTGATGGCCTGGTTTTTGCCTCTTTATTTGCCTGATTTTCAGTTGGATTGATTTTGAATTTGGAGTTTCTGAATCTTTTCATACGGACTTAAACACTTGGGTACCCCTTGGCTTTCACCCAAGTGTCCCATTTCCCTCTCCAACCATCATTCCCACTCTGGTTCATCTCAAAATAATTATTGGAATATTTTTCTTAAATGAAAAATATTCATTTCCCACTCTTAAACCCTAGCTAGATCAATGTGCTCCAAAGAAACCCCAATTTTTCTTGCCCACAAAATCTGAGAAAAGTCACAAATATTCTTGGAACCCTAGGGCACCCTCCTGAGCAAAAATATTGCATAACTTTTTGGAATATTTTTGCTACAAAAAATATTTTCTGTTCTGGACAGAAATGGTGGCTTCTACAGCAACTACCATTTTACTAGCTCCAATGCTGCTGATTTTTCTTGTGCATCATCACCTTAGTAGATGATTGCTACCCTCCAAAGCTCAGCTCCAAACTCCTAGCCTTTTGACTGCAGTAACCTCTCAAAGTTACTGATCAGAAACTTACCAGGCTTGTGAAATCTTTTCTACTGCGTCTGGATCCAAACCAAAGCGTGGTAACCTTCAAAACTACCATGAACAACATGCCAGACATCAAGTTTGGGTTTAGGTCGGCCTGAGGCAGAGTTCACACGGTGACCGCGTTCGTCCAGGCGTGCTGGCATGCGGCCGACGCGCTCTGCGATGCGCCCGAGCCTCTGTTGATCGTGTGCTCGCTTCCCCGCCTGCCTAAGCGTGCCAAACCTCGCCACCATCTTCGTCCTAGCCCCCTTAACTCTCCCCTGGCACTAGCCGACGCCGGAGCTCGCCGCAGCGAGCATGGGCACGGTCCGGCCAACAAAACAGTGTGGTGCGCACTATGCTCGTTGTCACCCCAGTGCCCTTGTGCTCGTCCCCGTTCACCCACAGTTCCTGCGTGAGCTCTGTCTCCTTCTCCCTCTCTCACTGACGCCGCTTGTTGCCGGGCGCCGTGTCCAGGTGTCCACCGGCGGAGCCCCCCCCCTCGATGCTTGGCTATAAATAGAGCCCTCCCCCACCCTCCTCGAGCATCATCCACCACTCCCACACACTCCACAACCTAGTAGAGAACCATAGCCCGGCCAGGCAGGCTGCGGGCCGCCGTCCCCGAGCTCGAGCTCGCCGGGGATCCCCTCGGGTCGCCTTCATAGCTCCGTCCCCTCCCAGGCCTGGGCAACGCTTCTAGGGCCTCCACCACTCTGCGGTGGTGCCATTCCGCCAAGTTGGAGCCCCTGGAGACGCCTCTGCTCGCCGTCGTCTTCGTCTCCAGCGAGCTCTGCTTCCTGTGTCCGCTAGAGAGGACGAATCCGACGCCGTCCGACCACCACTAGCTACTCTACGGGTATTGGCAGGTGCGCCTTTGTCTCCCCTCTCAATCCCTCCCTCTCGTTTTGGCCATGGAGCTCTCGTCACCGCTGTTTGCTCCGGTGAAGCCGCGCCGTCCCCTGTATCATTTCCCCTCTCCCCCTCACCTGACTAGAGGGGCCCGCTAGTCAGCCACTCAGTACGCGCGTGAAGCGGTACGAGTGGTGGCGCCCCGAGGCTTTACGCCTTCGACGTCACCCCCAGTCTGTTATTGTTTTATTTCAAATTTCATTTATATCCAGAGAGCTTCAAACATCTATAACTTTTCAACTATAAGTCCAAATGAATTGATTCTTTTTGCATTGTGTTCTTTGTAAAGAAATCTAGCAGCTCACCAAAAATGGGATGTTTCCCTACTGTCTAGATTTTCTGGTGATTTTCAGAAGGGTTCTTGATGTTTTCTTTTTGTGTTTATAAATGTTTTCAAAGAAGTGAAGCTTGTCTTGAGGATCACTGTCGGTGTACAAAAAGAGGGGTACACCTTTTGTACCCCTATAACTGTGCACGGGCAGTCTGAGGCACGGGCACCACCACATCAAGCAAGGCAAGGGAGGTGAACCAGGGTAAGACCAAAGCTCAAGAGAACTAGAACAACGCCAAGGCCAAGACCACGAAGAGCAAAGGGGACGAAGCGGACTCCCCCGGCAAGATCCTTGCCGGGAGACAGTTCTAGCAGCCCCGGCAAGACCCTTGCCGCGGCGACTCGTCCCGCGCCTACGGGGAAAACCACCCTTGAGTCCACTGCCCCCAAAGGGCAAGGATTCGGGAGACATCCCCGTGGCGGCACGCAGATCTTTGTGAAGAAATTCAAGATCAGATATGCACTAAGGAGACGACAACCCTTGGCGGGATCCCGGCCTAGGAAGACCACAAGGCCCCCGGAAAGCGCCATCCCGGGGATGACAGCAGGCGCCTCGGCAAGACCCTTGCCGGGGCCCCGGCAAGGCCCTTCCCGAGGACACCCGCGCGGCCACCATCAGGCCCACGCCGACTAAACCTCCACCACCGCATGCATGCAGCTGCCGACTCAACCAGCTGGGCAGGCACCTGCGTGGCGGCATGCAGATCTTCATGAAGACCCACCACTGCGCCACCTCAGCTGCCTGCCTACCTACGTGGCATCTCAGGCATCGCTGGACAAGGCGCGTGTCGACACAAGAAGGGGCGGCGACGGACGAGACAGGTTTGTCCCCCGTCCCCGATAAAGCAAGGACACCTAAGCAAGACGCATTAAATGCGCCTTGTCATGTAATGCAAAGGATAACGTCGCATCACTGTACCCTTTCCACCTCCTGTGTGCCACTGTGGCAACCCCTTTTTTCTATAAAAGGAGGCCCGAGGCGACCAAGAGAAGGATTCGGGCTTTTTGGAGCTCCTCATGCCCCATAGCTAGCTCAAGAACACAGATATACAATCCACCAAAGCAGGAGTAGGGTTTTACGCATCCTCGCGGCCCGAACCTGGATAAACGAACCGTGTGCTATCTGTTTGATCCGCTCTTCTCAAGACCCCGCGCTCCGCCAACCACAGTAGGGATTCTTGTGATCCCATAGGTGTCGTTCCCACCGACAATCACCAGGAGGCTTGTGAACCTCATCTGCACGAAGGCAAGCCACAACAACATTTCATGGTGCCATTGCAATATTTATGTTTTTTCTACTCGAATGAATGATTTAATCCATGGATAGAGATCACTATTGTGTTGTTTATATTCTGTTAAATGCTTGTCCAAGTTAATATGCTTGTGTTACATAAGTTGGTAAGGAGGCTAGAATTAATTTTGTTATGAAAAGAAATAATATGGTTATGGATATAAGTAACTTATTGGAGTTATTTTCTTGCATGAGAAAAATGATAGAATTTATTAGAAAAGATTCTGCTTAATGTGAGGTTTAATCTTGACCAAAGAAGTGGCAAGAGTTGTTGATGGTTATGCTTAGTGTGAATATAGTTGACTCAGTCTTTTCCGTTAATATGTGATGCATATGTTATTGTTGCACTTCATGGCATACTATGACACTGTTTATTTTCAATTTAAGTTGAACCTGAAATAATACAACTTGAATATATCATTGACCGGGTCATGGTGCCATTGAATCGAGTTTTTCCCAGTGCAACCACATTTTCCTGTATGTGAAGGCCTTTATTCGGTCCATTGTCATGCCTCTGGTCGGTGCCTCCAACTAGGGAAGGTTATGGGCGTGCGGTACCCTGGCCCGGTAAGCAGACATAACCTTGTGTGCCTGTTGTTGAGATTTTCGGTACCGGTCCCCGTGAGGGACATTTATGTTTTGGCCATGACGGTGGTCGTTGTGTCTTTGGTAGACACGGGCCACCCAGGACTAGCCCAGTTGGGAGTGGGTCGGAGTGGCCGAGAGAGTGTCATGGAAATGGAGGGTTTTCGTCGGAATGCTGTTGGTCCACTTGAATGGGAGTACGAGGCCATGGGTTCCGTGGTGTGGGTACAGTGCGCTACCTCTGCAGAATGTATTAATCTATCGATAGCCGAGTCCACGATTACGGACACGCTCGAAAGTAGGTCACACCATGGGTCAACATTTAATAAAACTTGCACACTAAGTTATGAACTCTGCACTGTTGATGATGGAGAGAAGGCCATCGGATTGGATAAGACCAAATGTTAGTCGTGGTTGTGATCGCCGGAAGGATCATTGTTTTAGACCAAGTATGGGTCGTGGTTATGATCGCCGAAAAGATCACGAGATGTTCATGGTTAAGATTTTGAGGTTGGCACGGTGGTGATTCAAGAAGTGATCGCCGTTGGTAAGAGGGATTTTTTGACAAGAGTATGGTCACAGCATGTTGGTTATATTATTGCATTGTCAATAATTGGTTAATTATCATGATATTGCATGGCATTATGTTTATGTCTGTTGTGAGCTTGCAAGTACATTCCATGTACTGACCTGGCATGTCATGCCAGATTTCAGGAAAGCCTTGTTGGAAAGAAGTGATGTCTGAGTCTAGATCGTGTCCACATCAGTATCCGGGTGCTATGGAGTTCTGCTACGACGTTGTTCCGCTGCCGCGTAGTTGTTATGATCGAGGCCTTTATGTTCACTAAATAATGTACATATTGTTCGGCCGCACCGTGTGTGCCGCTTGTTCTCGCTACCTGTTGTAATGTAAACTTTGATCCACTAGCATCAATAAACCGGTTGTTTTCTGTGCCAAGATTTTGTGTGTTGCCAGAAGACATGGTCTCTGGGCTGGCAATGCATGGTAAACCGGTTGCTCTGAGCCGGGGTGCCACAACGCTTGGTATTAGAGCCGTGCTGACTGTAGGCCACCCTAGACTACGACGTGTTGACTAGACGATAGATACGAGTTTACGTTGAGTGCCGGTAGCATTGGTAGCTGGTTGTTGCATTGCATATACTTGTCTTATTTTTATGCTAACCCACTAATGGTTGTGAGTGTAGATGGCTCCGGTGCCGTATCCGTGCCAGATGCAGCCGATGCCGTACACGTTGCTGCATCTCCTTCGTAACGTGTGGCGTCGACTGTACCCTCTCGGTAACGATCCAGTCTACTGTGTGTACCGGGAGCGTCTAGCTGACTCAATGTATGAGTATCACGCAGTGGTTACTCTGCACACCAGTTCCGTCTCCAGCACTTACACTCGTACCTCTCGGAGCGGTTACGCTTCCACCGCATCCCAGGCTGTCCAGTTTGTTGCATTCGAGGTCCTTGTTGGGCTTCGTTACAACGAGGTCCGGATGCAGAACCACCCAGGTTTCTACCACTATCCATCTCTGCACGACAATGGTCGTGTCCGCTTCCCTATCATTGATCCGGAGTCCGATAGTGTTGCTAGCCATCTTGCTCGTTACATCACGGCTAGCTATCTTATGATCCACGAGCTGGCTCGAGAGCTGACTCGTGCCCATACTGCTTTAGCATCTGCTTTAGTCTCTACTAGATCTGCCACTACTCCCTCCTCTCTGGGATTTACTCCTTATATTCCAGTCAGTTCTAGTTCCCCTGTTTCACTGGTTACTCCTCCGAGTAGCTCGGGCCCCTCGACTCTGAATCCTCTCAGTGCTCCTGCTGAGTGGGTTTCACTTCTCACCACTCATGTAGCCCCGATGCTTCACCCTACACCTGCCCCTGAGGGAGAGCCCTCGAGGCAGAGTCGCCGTGTTACCTTTAACCCAGAGGTCTCAGTTAACCATGTCAGTTCATGATCTGAGTCAGGAGAGGACTCCGCAGCACCAGCAGAGTAGTAGAGCTCCTGAGTACTCGCAGTCATCCGGATGATGCACGAGTGTAGTCATGCGAGTCATGAGACTTCGTTTCATGTATGAGAGTAGTGGGACCTGTCATGTTATGTATCTTTCATGTATAAGTCTATGTATAATTATGTTGGAACTCTATTTTATTTGCCGTACTTTCTTCGTCATTTCGTTTTTTCTCGGGCTTTTGTTGCTGGCCTTTCTCCAATTTATTTTGAATGCTTCTCATCTCGGTTGTGTTGTCTTGGGAAAAACCACAATAGGATGCCGCGGGGAGGCAGCAGTAGCAACGTTCGCAAGGTTACTCCTATTTGTCATTCCGCACGGCAGGCAGGACACTCCCCTGAGCCGTACGTTCCACCACCGCCTCCACCGCCAAATCCGCCCTCCACCGAGCAACTTCTACGTATGTTTGAGGAAAGACAGAATTATGATCTGATTGAAATTTTAAAAAGTGTGCAAGCTATGGTGGGGCAGAATGGGAATCAAAATGGTCATCATTCAAAGCTGTCAGATTTTCAAAGGACCAAGCCTCCCAGTTTCAGTCAGGCTATTGACCCCTTGGAAGCAGACAATTGGCTGCGAACCATTGAGAGGAAACTTGAGATTGCTCGGACATAAGAAGGTGATAAAGTTCCATTTGCAACTCATTATATTGAAGGCGCTGCTGCCATATGGTGGGAAAATATAAAGGCCATGTGGCCTGCTGATGAAGAAATCACCTGGTCAAAATTCACGGATCAGTTCCAGAAATATCATATCCCTACTAGAATTATGAAGACTAAGCAGCAAGAATTTCTCGCGCTCCTCCAAGGAAATCAGTCTGTGGGTGAATATTTGCAAAAATTCAATCATTTGTCATGTTACTCCCTTCATGACGTGGCCACTGAAGAAATAAAGATTGACAGATTTCTTGGTGGGTTAAACCCGCAACTCCGGTGTACTCTCAGCATGTTTGATTTCCCAAATTTTCAAACTTTGGTGAACAAAGCTTTCATTACAGAAAGGAAGCACAAGCTCGTATCAGACAACAGGCCTATCAATAACGATCACAAGCGCAAGTTTGAGCCAAAGAAGGATGGGCAACCCGTGCAAAAGGCACGTACCTGGCAGCAGACCCAGGTGGAATATAAGCCCAATTGGCAACAGAATGATAACAAGACCACCACCCAAGTCAAGAATGTCATGACCAACCCAGTGCACGAGGAGCGACAGCGCATCAATGCTTGCTTCAGTTGTGGGCAAACCGGACATTATGCCAGACAGTGTCCCAAGAACAGCAAGGCAAATGCTCTATTCAGGCCACAAGTCAACTTTATGGAATCATGCCCGGAGCAGCAACACATCACTGGGCACGTTCATCATCTCTCCACAGATGAAACCCAAGAAAACCCCGAAGTCGTATTGGTATGTTTCCTTCTAACAACATACCTGCAATAATTTTATTTGACTCTGGGGCTTCCCACTCTTTTATCTCTCGGTGTTTCGTTGTCCAAAACAAATTTCCTTGTTCGCTTTTGGGCAAGAATATGATGGTACAAACCCCGGGATCCTTAATCAAGAGCAATCTGGTCTGCCATAATCTGGAAATCAATATCAACAGAGTCTGCTTTTCAACTTCTTTGATAATTATTGACTCTGCTAAACTGGATGTTATCTTGGGTATGAATTGGCTGACTCAATACCAAGTATTCATAAATTGCGCGACCCGCAAAGTCACTTTGACCAGTCGAGAGGGGTAGACTACCAAATTCTATGCTCGCAGAAGCATACCCAAGAAAGAAATGGCCTTCACCGCTGTGGCTGAATTGGAATTAATTCCCGTGGTCAGTGAGTTTCCTTATGTATTTCTAGAAGAGCTGCCAGGCATGCCACCAGATCGAGAGCTTGAGTTCGCAATAGATCTTGTGCCTGGAACCGCACCGTTATAGAAGAAGTATTACCGGATGCCCTCATCAGAATTAGTGGAGCTAAAGAAACAGCTTGATGAAATGATTCAGAAAGGATATATCCGTCCCAGCTCTTCACCATGGGGATCACCTGCTATCTTCGTGGACAAAAAGGATGGCAGCCTCCGCATGTGTGTGGATTACCATCAGCTGAATGATGCCACCATCAAAAACAAATATCCGCTGCCAAGGATTGATGATTTGTTTGATCGGCTCAGTGGGGCCAAGGTATTCTCCAAGGTTGATCTACGGATGGGATATCATCAGCTCAAGATTAAAAAGGAAGATATTCCTAAGACTGCTTTTACCACTCGCTACGGTCTTTATGAATATATAGTTATGTCCTTTGGTCACACCAAAGCACCTACTTTCTTCATGCATATGATGAAAAAAGTATTCATGGACTTCCTCAATAAGTTCGTGGTAGTCTTCATCGATGACATACTTATTTACTCAAGGAGTGAAGAAGATCACAAAGATCACTTCCGAGCAGTGTTACAACGACTCCACGAACATCATCTATATGCCAAATTCAGTAAATGCGAATTTTGTCTCAAGCAGGTGGGATTTCTTGGACATGTGCTATCCGCCAAGGGTATAGCCGTGGACCTGAGAAAAGTAAAGGATGTGCTCGATTAGTTGCCACCTACAACGGTATCACATATTCAGAGTTTTCTTGGATTTGCCGGTTACTACCGTCATTTCATTGAAGGGGTTTCCAAGATTGCTGAACCCATGACGGAGGTGCTCAAAAAATATAAGAAGTTTGAATGGACTAAGGACTGTGAGAAAACTTTCAACGAGCTAAAGGTACGGTTGACGACTGCACTGGTGTTAACTCTTCCAGATATCTACTTCAGTTTTGATGTGTACTGCGACGCCTCCAGACAAGGACTTGGATGCGTACTTATGCAAGACGGCTAGGTAGTAGCCTACGCATCACGACAGCTATGACCCCACGAGGGAAATTATCCCACTCATGATCTAGAATTGGCCGCGGTGGTTCATGCTCTACAAATTTGGAGACACTATCTCATCGGGAAGAGGTGCCAAATTTTTACCGATCACAAAAGTCTCAAGTATATATTTACTCAGACAGATTTAAATCTCCCTCAACGAAGGTGGCTTGAGTTAGTCAAGGATTATGATCTTGGAATAAATGACCACCCGGGTAAGGCCAACGTGGTCGCCGATGCACTCAGTCGAAAGCCGGTCAGCCTAAATATCATATTGGAATCCTTGCCTCCTGAACTTCAAGAGGAGAGTGCTCAGCTCAACCTGGTCATGTTGATGCTGGCCTTGCTAATATTTTGGAAGTCGCCCCCACCCTCGAGGAAGAGATCCGCAAGGCACAGCCAGATGACATCATTCTGCAAAAATGTGCCAAGAATAAGGTAGCGGGACAGACCTCAGATTTCTCAAGGGATCAATTTGGTACTCTCTGATTCCGTGGAAGAATTTGTGTACCAAATCAGGCGGATCTAAAGTAGAAAATCCTGTCAGAAGCACATGGATATTCGTATTCTATTCACCCTGGAGGTACGAAAATGTATGAAGATCTGCGACAAGTGTTCTGGTGGGATGGGATGAAGAAAGACATCGCTTATTTTGTAGCCTGTTGTGACATATGAAACAAGGTGAAGGCAGACCATCAGAAGCCAGCAGGACTTCTCCAACCCCTGCCAGTCTCACAATGGAAATGGGATGATGTCTGCATGGATTTCATCACAGGGCTGCCCAAGACTCCGCGAGGCAATGATGCAATCTGGGTCATAGTGGACACCTTAACCAAGGTTTCTCACTTTATCCCAATCAAAACCACATATTGAGCGGATCAACTTGCACAACTGTATCTATCCAGGATAGTCAGTCTGCATGGAGTACCCCGAACCATCACTTCTGACCGAGGTTCACTTTTTACCTCCGCTTTTTGGTCACGTCTCCATCAAGCCTTGGGGATAGCACTGAAATACACTACCGCTTATCATCCTCAGACCGATGGACAGACAGAGCGGGTAAACCAAATACTCGAAGATATGCTGCGAGCATATGCTTTGTCCCAAGGATCAAAATGGGAAGACTGTCTGCCGTATGCTGAGTTCTCTTATAACAGCAGCTTCCAGACCAGTCTAAAAATGTCACCATATGAGGCTTTGTATGGCCATAAGTGCAGCACTCCTTTAAATTGTTCTCAAACTGGAGATTGCCGCATTTTCGGGACGGATCTCATGATGGAAGCTGAGAAACAAGTTAGGGAAATCAGACACAGATTGCAATTGGCGAAATGTCGACAGAAGAGTTACTATGATGCAAAGCACCGACATATCAGTTTTGAACCCAGAGAACAGGTATACCTCTGAGTCACGCCTATGAAAGGAGTCAAGAGATTTCAGACTCGTGGAAAGTTGGCACCCAGATTTATTGGTCCATTTCCAGTTATGTCATGGGTGGGTACTGTTGCATATCAGTTGGAACTACCCCCTGAATTGTCGGACGTGCACAGTGTGTTTCACGTTTCACAGTTGAGAAAAGACTGCTATGACTGAGATAGAGTTGGCAAAGGACTTAACATATGAAGAGAGACCGGTTAAAATTTTAGATCAGATGGAAAGGGTCACTCGTAGCAAAGTAAGAAAGTTCTACAAGGTTCAGTGGGAGCATCACACAGAGTCAGAATCCACGTGGGAACGGGAAGAATTTCTAAGGACACATTATCCTGAATGGTTTTCCCAAGCAACCGAATCTTGAGGACGAGATTCATTCTAAGTGGGGGAGGTTTGTGATAGCCTAGTTTTTGCCCTCTTTATTTGCCTGATTTTCAGTTGAATTGATTTTGAATTTGGAGTTTTTGAATCTTTTCATATGGACTTAAACACTTGGGTACCCCTTGGCTTTCACCCAAGTGTCCCATTTCCCTCTCCAACCATCATTCCCACTCTGGTTCATCTCAAAATAATTATTGGAATATTTTTCTTAAATGAAAAATATTCATTTCCCACTCTTAAACCCTAGCTAGATCAATGTGCTCCAAAGAAACCCCAATTTTTCTTGCCCACAAAATCTGAGAAGTCACAAATATTCTTGGAACCCTAGGGCACCCTCCTGAGCAAAAATATTGAATAACTTTTTGGAATATTTTTGCTACAGAAAATATTTTCTGTTCTGGACAGAAATGGTGGTTTCTACAGCAACTACCATTTTACTATCTCCAATGCTGCTGATTTTTCTTGTGCATCATCACCTTAGTAGATGATTGCTACCCTCCAAAGCTCAGCTCCAAACTCCCAGCCTTTTGACTGCAGTAACCTCTCAAAGTTACTGATCAGAAACTTACCAGGCTTGTGAAATCTTTTCTCCTGCGTCTGGATCCAAACCGAAGCGTGGTAACCTTGAAAACTACCATGAACAACATGCCAGACATCAAGTTTGGGTTTAGGTCGGCCTGAGGTCAGAGTTCACGCGGTGACCGCGTTCGTCCAGGTGTGCTGGCATGCGGCCGACGCGCTCTACGATGCGCCCGAGCCTCTGTTGATCGCGTGCTCGCTTCCCCGCCTGCCTAAGCGTGCCAAACCTTGCCACCATCTTCGTCCTAGCCCCCTTAACTCTCCCCTGGCACTAGCTGACGCCAGAGCTCGCCGCAGCGAGCATGGGCATGGTCCGGCCAACAAAACAGTGTGGTGAGCACTGTGCTCGTCGTCACCCAAGTGCCCTTGTGCTCGTCCCCGTTCACCCACAGTTCCTGCGTGAGCTCTGTCTCATTCTCCCTCTCTCACTGACGCCGCTTGTTACCAAGCGCCGTGTCCAGGTGTCCACCGGCGGAGCCCGAACCCCCCTTGACGCTCGGCTATAAATAGAGCCCTCCCCTAGCCTCCTCGAGCATCATCCACCACTCCCACACACTCCACAACCTAGTAGAGAACCGTAGCCCGGCTGGGCAGGCCGTAGGCTGCCGTCCCCGAGCTCGAGCTCGCCGACAATCCCATCAGGTCATCTTCATAGCTTCGGCCCCTCCCCGGCCTGGGCAACCCTTCCAGGGCCTCCACCACTCTGCGCTGGTGCCGTTTCGTCCGGTTGGAGCCCCTGGAGATGCCTTTGCTCACTGTCGTCTTCGTCTCCTGCGAGCTCTGCTTCCTGTCTCTGCTAGAGAGGACGAATCCGATGCCGTCCGACCACCCCTAGCTACTCTACGGGTACGGGCAGGTGCTCCTCCGTCCCCCTCTCGATCCCTCCTTCTCGTTTTGGCCAAGGAGCTCTCGTCGCCGGCGTTTGCTCCGGCGAAGCCGCGCCGTTCCCTGTCTCGTTTCCCCTCTCCCCCTCACCAGACTAGCGGGGCCCGCTAGTCAGCCACTCAGTACGCGCGCGAAGTGATACGAGTGGTGGCACCCTGAGGCTTTACGCCTTCGACGTCACCCCCAGTCTGTTTCTGTTTTAATTCAAATTTCATTTATATCCAGAGAGCTTCAAACAACTATAACTTTTCAACCATAAGTCCAAATGAATTGATTATTTTTGCATTGTGTTCTTTGTAAACAAATCTAGCAGGTCACCAAAAATGGGATTTTTTCCCTACTGTCTTGATTTTCTGGTGATTTTCAGAAGGGCTCTTGATATTTTCTTTTTGTGTTTATAAGTATTTTCAGAGAAGTGAAGCTTGTCTTGAGGATCACTAGGAGGCTTGTGAACATCGTCTACATTAAGGCAAGCCACACCAACATTTTCATGGTGCCATTGCAATATTTGTGATTTTTCTACTTGAATGAATGATTTAATCCATGCATATAGATCACTATTGTGTTGTTTATATTCTGTTAAATGCTTGTCCAAGTTAATATGCTTGTGTTACAGAAAGTTTAAAACTAACTAAGTTGGTAAAGAGTCTAGAATTAATTTCGTTATGAAAAGAAATAATATGGTTATGGATATAAGTAACTAATTGGAGTTATTTTTCTTGCATGAGAAAAAAGATAGAATTTGTTAGAAAAGATTCTGCTTAATGTGAGGTTTAATCTTGACCAGAGAAGTGGAAAGAGTTGTTGACTCAGTCTTTTTCGTTAATATGTGATGCATATGTTATTGTTGCACTTCATGGCATACTTTGACACCGGTTATTTTCAATTTAAGTTGAACCTGAAATAATACAACTTCAATATATCGTTGACCGGGTCATTGTGCCACTGAATCGAGTTTTTCCCAGTGCAACCACATTTGCCTATATGGGAAGGCCTTTATTCGGTCCATTGTCATGCCTCTGGTCGGTGCCTCCAACTAGGGAAGGTTATGGGCATGCGGTACCCTGGCCTGGTAAGCAGACATAACCTTGTGTGCCCGTTGTTGAGATTTTTGGTACCGGTCCCCGTGAGGGACGTTTATGTTTTGGCCACGACGGTGGTCGTTGTGTCTTTGGTAGACCCGGGGCCACCCAGGACTAGCCCAGTTGGGAGTGGGTCGGAGTGGCCGAGAGAGTGTCATGGCAATGGAGGGGTTTCGTTGTAATGTCGTTGGTCCACCCGAATGGGAGTACGAGGCCATGGGTTCCGTGGTGTGGGTACAGTGCGCTACCACTTCAGAGTGTATTAATCTATCGATAGTCGAGTCCACGGTTACGGACATGCTCGAAAGTAGGTCACACCATGGGTCAACATTTAATAAAACTTGCACACTAAGTTATGAACTCTGCACTGTTGATGATGGCGAGAAGGCCATCGAGTTGGATAAGACCAAATGTTGGTCGTGGTTGTGATCGCCGGAAGGATCATTGTTTTAGACCAAGTATGGGTCGTGGTTGTGATCGCCGGAAAGATCACAAGATGTTCATGGTTAAGATTTTGAGGTTGGCACGGTGGTGATTCAAGAAGTGACCACCGTTGGTAAGAGACATTTTTCTTACAAGAGTATGATCACAACATGTTGGTTATATTGTTGCATTGTCAATAATTGGTTAATTATCATGATATTGCTTGTCATTATGTTTATGTCTGTTGTGAGCTTGCAAGTACATTCCATGTACTAACCTGGCGTGTCATGCCAGATTTCAGGAAAGCCTTGTTGGAAAGGAGTACTGTCCGAGTCTAGATCATGTCCACATCGGTGTCCCTGTGCTATGGAGTTCCACTACGATGTTGTTCCGCTGCCGTGTAGTTGTTATGATTGAGGCCTTTATGTTCACTAAATATTGTACATATTTTTCAGCCGCACCGTGTGTACCGCTTGGCCTCGCTACCTGTTGTAATGTAAACTTTAATCCGCTAGCATCAATAAAGCGGTTGTTTTCTGTACCAAGATGTTGTGTGTTGCCAGAAGACATGATCTCTAGGCTAGCAATGCATGTTAAACCGGTTGCTCTAAGCCGGGGTGCCACATGTAGTACTCTTGATATGAACCTCGCTCTATGTGGGTGCATGGTTTATTGTTTTTGAGGCATGTGGCACATCAAAGTTGTGCATTTTGGGTATTCAACATATATATGTTTGGCCCACATGAAAAGCGGGGGTGGTTGTCCTCTCGCACCCACTTAAGCGGTTATCAGCGATATCGATGCTTTCCATCTATGGGCCCGCTTGGTCCATCACTTCTTTTTGCCTGACAACAAGAGAGGTTAATTTGACTAAGGAGGGGATTATTATTTTTTCTCTGGGATGACATGCATGATACACCTGGAGCACACACACATGCATGTGTATGCATGAATCCCTCCCATCGAGTCGAAGTGGCTAGTACAACGACACCATCATGAACCGATCTTGCTCTGTGTGGGGAGCTAGTGTGTGATTTTTGACACACGCTCCAGATCAATGTTGTGTATTCAAACATGCATGCACGCATCACCTCCATACATATGCATGCAGTGGTTTCCTTCGAACGGTACACTCCCTCGTGTGGTTATCGGCAACAAGCCTATATATTTGTGGGCCCGCATGGACATCCATGACCACCTTGACCAACAACAAGATAGGTTACCATGGCGGATTCTTCATTTGGTTCGTGTTATCGTAGTATAGGTCATGGTGAGATTCATACCTAATTAAGTTTGAGTGCATATACTATGCATGCATGCATGCATATATGAATCCCCGTCGTTGGCTTGAAGTGTGGTGTAACATACATATGCATCATCAACCTAACCGTCACTCAGTGTGGGGATTTCTAGTTTGAAATCACGGTGCCACATCAAAGTTGTTCCATTGTTACTCAAAAACACACCTCTCCATACATATGTTTGGGCCACACGCATGAAGTGGTTGTCTTCGGGGACTAGCTACTTGCGTGATTATTGGCGAGCTAGCCCATCTCCGGGGTCGCATGGATGGCCATCACTTTGACCAACAACAAGAGAGAAGTTCTACGACCAAGGTGGATTATTCTTGGCCCGTTTTACGATCCATCTTGGTGAGATATATGCCTCTTTGGGCCGTCAACTGAAAGTGTGTATGTGTGTGTGGGGGGTGCTACATCACACTTTGCTAGGTCAACCTCGGTTGGGGGGCATGCATTCATAGCTTAATTAGGATTCCCTTCATGGCGACGCGAGGGGGGTGGGGGGCTGCTAGCTACTTCGCACTTTGCTAGGTGAACCTCGGTTGGGGGGGAGGGGGCATGCTCATAGCTTAGGATTCCCTTCGTATCGACACGAGGTGGGGGGCTGCTAGCTACTTTGCACTTTGCTAGGTGAACCTCGGCTGGGGGGATGTGCATTCATAGCTTAGGATTCCCTTCGTGCCGACACGAGGGAGGGATGGCTACTAGCTACTTCGCACTTTGCTAGGGTGAACCTCGGTTGGGGGGAGGGCATGCATTCATAGCTTAGGATTCCCTTCGTGTCGACACGAGGGAGGGGGTCTTCTAGCTACTTCACACTTTGCTAGGTGAACCTCGGTTGGGGGGGCATGTGCATTCATAGCTTAGGATTCCCTTCGTGCTGACACGAGGGAGGAGTGGCTGCTAGCTACTTCGCACTTTGCTAGGGTGAACCTCGGTTGGGGGGGAGGGCATGCATGCATTCATAGCTTAGCTAGGGTTCCCTTCGTGCCGACACGAGGGAGGGGGCTGCTAGCTACTTCGCACTTTGCTAGGTGAACCTCGGTTGGGGGGCATGCATTCATAGCTTTGGAATCCCTTCGTGCCGACACGAGGGAGGGGGTTGCTATCTCTACTTCACACTTTGCTAGGTGAACCTCGATTGGGGGGCATGCATTCATAGCTTACGATTCCCTTCGTGCCGACAAGAGGGAGGATGGGGGCTGCTAGCTACTTCGCACTTTGATAGGTGAACCTCGGTTGAGGGGATGGGGCATGCGTTCATAGCTTAGGATTCCCTTCGTGCTGACACGAGGGTGGTGGGGCAAGCAATATTGTGCGCTTTGCGAGAGAGGTTCCACATCGAATTTGTATTTGGTATTTGAAAACCAAACCACCCTTTTGATACATAAATTTGGTCCACATGCAAGTGTGTTCGTGTTCTGACCCTCTCCCGTGTTATTTTTCGCCAAATTTATGAACATTAGACAAGTCGGATGATGCAACAGACACGGTTCACCCAAACTAACTGTGTGCCACGCCGGTGCACCTGTCACGCACACATCTGCACAGTACATTGGGCTCCACGAGGCTCCCCATCTCAAGAATATCTGCCCGCCTCGAGGGTTTTTCTATTTCGTAACACACAGTTGTTATCTCCGGACCGTGTGCGATGTTTCTTGTTCCTAATCCTGCCTGCATCCCTAGAAAATATTTGCCCACCTCAAGGGTTTTTCTGTTTCATAACACATGGTTGTTATCTACGGACTGTGTGCGATGCACTGTCCTCAAAATTTTCAATAGCCTGGTATTTCACTCCCGCCTTTGACTCCCGCGTAGTAAAATTTTCAGTACCCGCGTCATTTCCTCAAACACCCCGTGCCCCCTCCACACACACACACACACACACACACACAAACCAAAACCCCCTCAGGCGCCACCACAAGGCCTCCATTGTCAACATCTGCCGGTTAGCTCGTGCAGCTTACCCACCGATCTCCATACCCAGGCCGCCCTGAGTTTCTTAGATGACGCCTGCCAAACGCCCCCTTTCCCATAGATCCCCATCCCCCACTCCAGAGCGTCGCAGCCTAAGCCCGGCTACGCTTCCCGTGGAGCTCGTGGAGCGACTGGCCCAAAAGAGGTGTATAGCCGTCTCTTCGCCCGACGTCGCCGAGGAAGCTAATGACCATTACTGGCGGCAGGCACTCAAGCAGCGGGCTAGAGTATGTGGGCATGTCTTGTCCGCCAGCTACAACATCGAGGTCATCGACAGTGACACCCTGAGGCAGGCTGTGTCACAGGTTAGGTGGCCCATCCCCAACCCCTCGGGTTCAACCGTCATCGATCTCATCCATGGCCCCGCCACTGATATCCTCTGGCTCGATATCAACAATTTGCCATACTACATCGCCATCGAGCCCCTTTTGTCATTTCTGAAGGACACGTTCTCCGACGCTAGCTTGGGATCCACAGCTTCCAAGTCAGACCTCATCAACGGCGACCACGAGGAGGGCACCCTCTCCGGCTCTTCCAAGGGGAAAGCGCCCGTCCGCGACATCAGGGAGGGAACCCTACAGTCGTGCTCTTCCAAGGGGAAGGAGCCCATCTGCAACAACATGGAGCGCATCTAGGGTCCGTGCTCTTCCCACGGGAACGAGCCCATATGTGACAAGTGAGGAAACCCATGATTTGTTTTGTTGTGCCTCTTTCACAGGGGGAAACCCATGATTTGTTTTGTCGAGTCCCTTTTGTAGTGTAGTGAGAATATGTCCAGTTTTAACTGCTATATCTGGATGTTTGCAGTATGCCTTGTTTCTTTCAGTTGTTCACAATGTGATGCTCTATATGTGCAATTATTTACTGTGCAGTACATTTCATCAATCCAGTTTTAAACATATCGATAGGAATGCATATATTTGCTTGCTGTTAAGCCTGTTATAGCTAGCATATGCCTCTTTTAAAGTTTTTTGATTGTTTGGTTGTTTGTAGTTAGCATATGTTTAGTTTCAAATGCTACCTTTGGTTGTTCGTAGTATGCCTTGTTTATTCCAGTTATTCACAACGTGATGTTCTATATGTGCAAGTATGAACTGTGTAGTTCAATTTCATCAGTACCAGTTTCAACAATACTACTATATGAATGACTATATTTGGTTGCTGCATCTTGTAGTTAACACGCCTTTCCATTTTTATTTAACCATAACCAGTGTACTTAGACCAGCACAATACCAGTTTGAGTGACCATGTTTGCTTGTTGTTAAATGTTTGGCCTGTTGCAGTAAGCACACCTTTCCACTTGTTTTGCTTTACTAGCATGCTTAAACCTGCACACTGAAGCTATCTTTTGGAGATTATTTTGTCTGCCATGTGTAATCTTGGTTGATGTTTAGCCTGTTGTGCTTAACATGCTTCTTGAAGTACCTACACAAGAAAATTTTGGGAACGACTGCTATTTTCGATCGAGGTTAGTTTCATCCCATAGCTTATATCTGCTCGCTGTTCAGGATATCGGTAGCTGGTACCATATAGGCCGGCGGCTGATAAGGGGCTAATCGGTGAATCGGACTTTTAACTGAATATATCTGCAACCCATTTTTCCTTAGGTTAACTAGGGCCATATGTAATATATCTGAGGCTACATAGCAACATTCACTGTACTTAATGTCTAAATATGCAATCCTAGGCTACATAGCAACAAGGAAGAGTGTTACATTAATGTTCTAATGATGTCTAGATATACGTAGAAGAGCAGCAGCAGCAACATCAACAACACAATCCTGTTTGGATACTCAACTTAGCTAGAGGTTAGAGTTAGTTTCTAGCTCATTACTAACCCTGAACTAACTCCATCCAAAGAGTTGTTTGGATGGCAGGGTTAGATTGCCAATAACTGCAGTAGGAGAACTAGCTCTAACTAGCACCTCCTGGGTTGGATACTAGTTTTTTTTGGGTGGGTTATAGATGCAACTAGCTCAAACTAGCCCTCTTATTTAGATATACTTTAGGGCTATTTGAGCCCGAACTTGCTCAACCTAACTGTAACCCGTGGATACAACAACAGATAATTTGTAAGAATGAACTAAACTCCTTCCGGCCCATAATATAAGATGTTAATTCATCTAATATGTGAGTATATTGGATGTTATAAGATACTCCCTCCGTCCCTAAATATTTGTCTTTTTAGAGATTTCAAATGGACTACCACATACGGATGTATATAGACATATTATAAAAGAGTGTTGTACTACATCATTGTGCAATTGCTGTTTAGCTTCTAATATTAACTTGGTGCTTTTAGGTACATATGTCATTGGTAAAGATCCACGTTTCAACCCTTTTTGCGTATGGGGCAATGAGATATCGATGAACCAGCATCAAGTGAGGAAGATGATAAAGATTGTTAGTCAAATGGGTCCAAAGATGGCAATTAAACTATTTGTTTACACTTTATCCAAGACAACAACAAACTGCAGGATGGTAAGTAAGAACTCTGCAGCCTTCTTTTTACTGCCCATAACACTAAAAAAAATACACTTCTGTAATGATACGTGTTTGTCACAGTAGGTCGCTTTTGTTGTCATGCATGTACATCCATGACAAATTTATGACAGAATCAATATAGTCATACATGTGCTATCGTAGAAGTGTTCCATGACATTACCAAAATTATCATCACAGAAGTGTCCACTTCCATGACGATAAATCGTGCGTCACGGAAGTGCTTTCGTCAAGGGTGACCGACTCGTGGCATTCACCGTAACGAAACGCCGTTAAGCTATCGGGTCGGGTTTTGGATCTGATAAGCCATCAACAGCCCCGACCAATGGGGATTTTCCACGTGTAAAATCATCATTGGCTAGAGGAAACACGTGTTGGCTCATCGTCGGGACAGATGTCACCACTCACTGGACAGAAGGCACCTATGATACGTTGAGACGTGGCATGGTCCAACAAGTTTAAATGGGCCGGCCCAACTAAAGGCCCACAAGATTTTGCAGACCATAATGGGCCGGCCCAGCTAAAGGCCCACGAGATTTTGCGGACCATAATGGGCTGGCCCAGCTAAATGCCCACAAGATTTTGCGGGCCATAATGGGCCGGCGCAGGTAAAGGCCCACAAGATTTTTGTGTGCCATAATGGGCCGGCCCAGGTAAAGGTCCACAAGATTCTTGCGGGTCATAATGGGTCGGCCCAGCTAAAGGCCCACGAGATTTCACCGACATTAATGGGCCGGCCCAGTTGTAGGCCCATAAGATTTTGAGGACCATAGTAGGCTGGCCCATTAACTGGCTGCCATGTTTTGGGCCAAATGCTGGCCCATATTTGATCCGGTCCATTAATGGCCTGCCACGCTCCGGGCCTAATAGTGGCCCATATGAGATCCGGCCCGCTAAAGCCCTACCACATTCTGGGCCAAATTACGGCCCAGATCAGGTCCGACCCTTTAAGAGGCTTTGGGCTCAGTTATGGCCCATATCAGATTCGGCCCGTCAACTGGACACTATGCTTTTGGGCCCACTTGCTAAAGGCCCACTTAGTAATTCGGCCTGATATTAGTTTTGGCCTGTCAAGGGCCCGTTTAACATTTCGGCCCTATATTAATTTCGGCCTGTTAAAAGCCCGTCATATAGTTGGGCCTAACTACGACTGGTTTGCATCCGGCCTGCTCGCAGCCGATATCTGATTGGGCCAAAAAAGGACCCAGACAATTTTGGCCTATTAAAAGCCCATAATTTGATTCGCACAATCATGGGCCGGGCTTCATTTCGGGCTGCTGCGTAACTAGTAGGAATTAAGAACAAACCTACTCTATACAATAAAGAAATTACGACATAGTAACTAAGAATAAATCTACACTACACAATAAAGGATTTAAGGTATATTACATCCACTGGGCATCAAAGTTCGCCACCAGTGATCATAAAGCACAACGAAGAAGCAGATTACAAAAACGGGGCACCATTGTAGCGTAACAAAATAATACTGAACCGAGACCACTTCTAAGGGAGTTCAAGAAAGGTTAGCCTTGCGGGGGAACTGATGCGCAAGCTGCTGAGCAAGGCTATGAGACCGGCCTAGCATGTCGGTCATAGCTTCCAGGTGTAGCTATTTAGGGATGAGGTTCTCATTGGTGTTCTCCGCAATCTTTCTTAGAGATAGGACTTCTAGTCGAAGTTGAGTTGCAGAATGCCTTTCTACTAGAACTTGGGACTGAAGAAGTCGAACTGATTCAGACAACGAATTCTGTGAGCTTGTCTGACTGTTAGTCTCAAGTAACTTGAACACTGCATCAAGGCAACACTTTGGGGTTGTCTCGCTATCTTCAAGATGTTTTGCCTTCTTTGCTGCAATATATGTTGGGTTTGTCTGACAACCTTTAGCAGACTTGTGCATGCCATGAGGCATATCACCCTGAAACAAAGCAGCGAGATGACAGGTTTTGCACGTGTATAAACAAAGATGATAACTATTCTATCAATTCTATCCAATTTCAAATTAGAAAATAAAGAGTGTGTTCAAAATATCAATAGCACAATTTGGCATTGTTCATAATGCGGGGAGCTTCACCACACTACTGGATTACCATGTCAACATAACAAGCATAGATGAAGGGCAAAGAAAATCATTGTATCTATTTTGGATAATGTGCATGGCATGTTGTTCATATCATCAGCCACATGAGTAAGATAAAACAGGAGATGACAAGGTGCAAACGTGGGCTGCTTCACCACACACTGGATTATAGATCCACAAAAACAAGCATACATATAGGGAGTATTAAGTAATGTGCATGGTATGAATAAGGAATTTGGTTTTACAAGTAAAACTTAGAACTTACGGTTCTTACAAACATGCATTTTGGTAGAAATAGCAAACTAAACAGCAGTAAACGATAGGGAGTATGACCAAATTAAACAGCAGTTGAGGATAAAGGCTTTAGAAGGACTGACTTACATTAACAGTTATCACCGGCTTTATAATGCCCTTCTCCATGGCAAGGGAAGGATAACTCAAGAATTTCAGCACAGAATCTTCTTCATAAGCATTGCTTTTACTCTACATTTTGTAGAGAGTAATTATAGATATGATAATACTAGAAGGGATAGAGGATAAGGAAGATAAGATGCAGATTGATGCTACATAATCAACTACCAATCCCTGGAAGTACAAGCGTTACAGGAAAAAATGTACTAACAAGAGAAATGGGCTATATTTCTGCACTGGCATTCTCTGTGTATTCTACTTGTTGGTAAGATTAAATATAGATCTGATCTTTTTTAGTAAATGCTGGGTGAGGGAGATAAGATGCAGAATGCTACAAAATGAACCAATCCCTCTTCCCATAATACAGGAGTGTTTTGAACACTGGTGTACTATACAAAACGTTCTTATATTATGGGATGGAGGGAGTAGCTGTTAATGTAAGTACAGTGATAGACCACGTTCAGTCCTTACAAGAGGACTACAGAGCTAAACCTCTTCAAAAGCATTGGGTTGATTCTAAATTTATGTAAGAGTCCATACGGATCTTATAATGTCCACCAAATGGACGATTACGAGGCTAACATGTGAAGTGATGCTACATAATCAAACAACTATGAAAGTAAGTATGGTCATACAGGGCAAGAGGTACTCACAAGAGCAATGTAGTGTGCAGTATAGTTGCGAGATTCTGTGGTCCCTTGAGAACGAATGTTCTTCTGCTAATAGTTTTCGTACAAGTGAGACATTAAGGCAAATGCAGAAATGTAGTTCAAATTGTGATGTGATATCATAGACAGTACCTTACGCTGCAGCCGAGACCAATGTGTAACAAGATTATTCCAGTCACCGTCGGATAAATGTAGCACCGGGGACTTTACAGAAATTTCGTTCAGAGGCTTGCCATCAAAGTGCGCTTGCCTCAGGTAGGAACGATACTTCATCAACGAGTGCTTGAAAAGCGCAACCAACCCTTGCTCGTCATCACAATCCAGTTTGCGCCTCGCCTATTTAAAAGAATGAAATCTTGTGTCTTCTGTCAGCAGAAACATATGCAGTAATGACCATGAATAACATTAGTACATTACTTACGTGTAAGTTGCGGAGGAAGACTGGAAATTGTTCTGTGTCTGCGGTATAATCTTTCCATGAAGGAAAGATGCCCACAAAGTTCCTGACAACAACATAAGCTTCGTCTTCTAAACTGGGAAGAAATGGAACAGGGGTCCTATTTGCTACAATTGGGGCTCTCTCTAGTTCGAAAAGGGATTTGGCAACTGGATTTGGTGTACTCTTTGCTGGAATGGGGGTTTTGCGTCGTACAGCTGGTGCTATGTCAACTGGCATAATTATACTGTTTGCTACACTTGGGGTCTGCTGAGTTGGGGCATCGGAAATGACCAGTGTAGTAGGGCTAGAGTCTGCTAGAGTTGGGGTATTTTGTGGGTCAGGTGATATTGCAACTACACCTAATGGGCTATTTGATTTATCAGGTGCCACTACCTTTTCCAAATACTTTGCTTATGCTCCTCCACGATCAGCAATCGCCCTCTTCCTTTTGAACGTCTGATACACAAGAACAACATTTGAATGGATAAATATGGTATGATGACAGATGGAATATGTACTGAAAATGGATAGGCAGGGCGTATTCACATACACGATGTGTAAACTAAGCTAATGGCAGTTCAACAAAGTAGAAACAATGCAAAGCATCAGTTGCAAGATATGTGCGAGCAATGTAACCTTGGAAAGTTAGAGCAAGTACCTTGATGGGTGAATAAGATAGGGCATCTTCCTCTGACTCCTCCACTAGGGAGCTACATTGACTTAGGTCTCCCTCTAGCTCAGAATCACTCTTAGGATCATATTCTGAGCATGAATCTGTAGGTGCAGAGTGTTTGCATTGCATTGCATCCAGACTTGATTTCAGTCCCTTAATGCCAAGTTTGACAGCCATGACATTGTTCTGCTTTATTCTTTTCATGCGCGCAAGCTCATAATCATTATGATGCTGTTCAGAATCTGAGATTCATGAAAACATAAAAAGTAGTCAGATATCTATGGAATGCATTGCGGTTTCAACTCGGAGAATGTCTCCCTATAAACCCCTGCATATGCAAAGTTCACCTCCCCAACCGTGCTGACCAGACCACACACAGAGATACACACCCGAGCGGCGAACATGCATTTTCGAAACTAATTTAGGAACATTTAGGTGACCAATTAAACAACTCTGTTTTAATAATATCAGATTCATATTTGAACAACTAAGCTTGTTTAACTTGATGGGTGGAGCAGTGTTATTATGACACGAAGCATGTATTTTGATAGTATAGTGATCATAAAAGGGGGAAACTCTAAGCATATATTTTTTAGCAAAAGAGGGTTTCCCCTCTGATTTCTATTAAAGAAACCACCACGGAACCAACATGATCAATTAAACCCTAAGCATGATCAATTAAACCATATTATGGCTATGCCATGGCAGATTTGAAGCTGCAAACCAGAGAAATGATATTTAGCATCCATTGTTTGCTTCAAACTAAGAACTAAATTCTAAGAGCTGAAAAGAAAGTAGAGTAACCAAGTTAAGATCTATTTTCTGGTTGAGATCAAAAAGTTGAGGAGATATGAAGTACTACCTCTCTTGCGGCGCCGTGTAGGCATCGGGGGTGTGATGGCTGTCGGTGGCGTTGAAGCAGATCTGCGACGGTAGATGGGTGCATCGGGGGATAAGTCCCGTTGCGGTGGAAGAGAAGGTCGTGTGAGCAGCGCCGGCAATGAGGATGACGACGCCGGTGAAGCGGGAGGACGCGATGCAAGGCTATTGGTCCGTCACCGTGGATGAGAAACGTCCATCTCTAGCAGTGGACGACGCGGTCTTGGTAGGCGTTCCGGCATGGTGGAGGACGGTGGCGATGGATGTGGTGGAGGACGGCGGCGATGGATGGGATGGCGGACGGAGGCTGGTGTGGGAATGGGGTGTTCTAGCGCGGACGGTGTATGAATGGGAAAATGGAGGGAGAGGTACGGGGAACCATGTTTTTGGGACGCACTTGTCTGAAATATGGGAAAGTTACGAACTTATCCCTCGTTTCAAATTTGGACGTCTTGTCGGTTGGGGATAGAACGGTAATCTCGCATCTCCCAAATATTTGCCGGTAACTATTTCGGGCGAGGAGAGGGTGTTTTGCCACCCACGGTTGGCGCCCACGGTGTATGAACGGGGCTGATAGGTAGGGCGGTTGTGTCACGTCTGATGGAAGTTACACATCTGCACCTATTTAAAATATTAGCCTACATCGATTTCGAGTGAGGAGAGGGTGTTTTGCCGCCCACGGTTGGTGCCCACGGTGTATGAACGGGGCTAACAGGTAGGGCGGTTGTGTCACGTCTGATGGAAGTTACACATCTGCCCCTATTTAAAATATTAGCCTACATCTATTTCGGACAAGGAGAGGGTGTTTTGCCGCCCACCGTGTATGAATGGGGAATGGAGGGAGAAACAGAGGTCTTTCGGATGAGCTTGAATCAAATGAGTTTTGCCGCCCATGTTTGATGCCCACCATGTTGGAATGGGCTCAGAGGCGGTCGTGTCACGTCTAATTGAAGTTACTAACCTACCCCTATTTAGAGCAGTGTAAATCGGGCCGATGGATTGTCCGTGTAATGGGTAGACAGTAATTTCCATCTCCCAAACACTTGGCTTCGGGCAGCCGATGTGGGAGTGGACATTTTGCTGTTTCTTTTGAATTTTGGGACAATAAGCATCCACGTTTACCCTGGCAACTAAATTCGAATCCATTTTGTATTCCTATATGAATCTTTATAAATCATTCTGTGTGTTTTTATATATCTTCAAAAGGACGACAAAGATGTATTCCACTATCATATATGAATATGGTTTACAAATGCCGATACTCAAATTCAGAAACTAGAATCCAGTTTAAGGTGAATTCGAATATTTGGAACACTTCATGTCCAACTCAAATGTCACACGCAGCATAATGTGTACTCCCATTTAGATATGTACACAAGCGATGTATCAAGATTCAAATACCGAGTCAATCAACCAAGAATGTACGGAACTAACAGACATATAAACACTTATAGAGTATATGGATCAATAATATCAACTAACATACATAAGCCAGGCCGATGTACTTTTTTTGGCTACAACAACATCCTTTTTTTAGCCACCATCTTGGCCCTTTCCGATGCGTGCCACTTATGGTCCATCTATACTACTATTGATGAATGCACATTCAGCCCGATTGGCATATTTGTAGGTCTGGCATAGCAATCCAAATGAAATGTCTCCGAGTCTTATCTATTAATACAGACTTGTGCTCAAATAAAATTACAAACAAAAAAACAATTATTACATGATCTCTAAAACAAATGGTTTGATTGATTACATGAACAGACAACACAAAGGTTATTCAACTATGGAAAGAACATTTCACCTATGATTTACCAAGTAGGAATTTAATTTCCTTTTTTCCTTCAGGACCTTAACAATCTGGTCAGTCTCAGCTTGCTTCGTTTTGAACTCCACCAAATATTTAATGGCTGTCTTGAGTACTGCTTGTGATTGTGCTGTTTGCTTCCTCAACATGTCAACTTCATCTCTAAGTGCAGAAGCAGAATCTCTTTCTACCACTAGTTTAGCCTCTAGAGCATCAGCAGTTGGCAATTCATAATGCACGATTGGGCTGATACCACTTCTGTGGGATGATGCAACGTCCATGGGGACCTCGCTCTTTGATCTTGGGCTAACCTGTTTTGCCGTTAAAGTTCCGATTAGATTCAGAAAAGTTGAAGTTAGCAAAACATCTCAACTGGGAGTTATAACAGCAAACCTGTTAAACAAACAAGGCATTAAAGAGTTTCAATTGGATGCTGAAAAGTAGTTATTAACATCATTGTAACCCGCTGTTGCAGCAGCAAAGCAGTTAAACAAACAAGTAGATATTTAAGTTAAGGCAAACAGGTAATTCTTAACAGTAAGTATCAAACACATAGATAGGCGCAGTCTACAATATGATTAACACGCTGTGCCATTATGTAATCAGTAGCAAACTAAATTAAGCCAAGCAACGTAATTGAACAATTTTGCAATAAGTGGCTAACTAAAATTCTGAGAAGCAGGTAACTGAACTTACGCTAGTTCTTTGTACAGGCACACTGCAACTTCTTTTTCGCTTACAAGGTTGTACGAAGGAGTCCATGGCATTAATTGCTTGGATACGCACTCCCAATACTTCTTTCTTCCCACACTGCATGGGTAAGTCGAATGGTTAATGTGGTAAGATGGTGCGTCCTTGATATGTTATATGAGGACGTGTAGTCAGACTAGTTGTAGCCAAACACATCACACTGGCTTTTACTGTATATTTCATGCGATTACTTTTGGCATATCGAGATCTAAGCAATCTACAATAGGATGAAAAGACTGGCATCCTTCACATTATTGGCGAACTCAGTTTATAGAAACAAGCAATTCAACAATTCTTTGGGTAAATCAAAAGTGCCACTGGAATATTTTTCACTATCCAATCATACACGCAAAAAGGGGCGACACCACCATAGGGGCTGGTATGGGCGGCCGCCTCGGGTGGCTGGAAAGTGTGCACCTAGTTTGAGTCATCCAGGTTGGCCCATGCTAGTTTTGTTTGTCCCAACGCACGAGCACGCAATGTAAAAAATGAAGAAAAATGTTTCAATTTGGATGAGCCAATAACATAAGTGCAAGGCAGGCCCTATGGCAGGCTCGCGGCCCAAACGAGCGCCTCCCATATCGATCGACACCAGGACAAATCCCAATTCATTCGCTCCAGCCTCCAGTCTGGTTCGCTCCTAACCTAGCCGCCGCTGGACAGACCGACACAACACTTCCTCGCGCCCTCGTTGGAGGGCGGTCGCCGGGCTTCAAGCAAATGGAAGGACAAGAAGATGAAGATCCAACCCTGTGTGTAGCCTGCGTGGGAGGCAGCGGCGGCAGCACGGGCATGGCATCGAGCTTGCGCAAACGGACAGTCGCAGCTTGCAAGAGTAGCATGCGCAACGAGCAGGTACATCACATCCCTGATTATATCTAATTCAACTCTTCAATTTCTGGCCAATAGTTAAACCTGACGGTGTTGTAAAACTGCTTGTATGTAGGGAATCTATGAGAAAATGAAACCAATTTCTACTTATTTTATAACTCCCCCAATCAAAACTGAACTGACTGAATCTGATGTATCTAATCAAGTTTCTGGTGCAAACATACAAGCTCATGTTGTTCTTGAGCCTGAAGTGTCTAATGAACAGACTGCTAATGAAGGATTTGATGCGAACATTTTACATGCTCCTGGTGATGAACATATAGTGTCTAATGAGGGATCTAATGCAAACATTTTGTAAGCTCATTGAAGGATTTAGTGTCTAATGATGATCTACTATGTTGAGAGAGACAGAGATTTGCAGGCATTGATGACAAGCAAATTATAGTGCTTTTCATAGCTTGAGGAAACGTCGAGGCCATCTACCGGAAAGTCCCCGTATCATGACAACATAGCATAAATACTTTTCTAATCTTTTGTTTGAAACTATTGGCGTACTTGTGCAGGATAGATATATTGATATGCAGTTTGCGCACTGGTTATACATGCAATTACACTTTGATATTTTCAGCCAGAGAACGAATAATTCAAGCAGGTACAGACCATGTTTGTAGTCCTTGTACACCATGTTGCATTTTGTGTTTTTTGGTGCTTGCATCATTTAGTGTTTATAGTC
Source organism: Triticum aestivum (assembly GCF_018294505.1). Classification (NCBI taxonomy): domain Eukaryota; kingdom Viridiplantae; phylum Streptophyta; class Magnoliopsida; order Poales; family Poaceae; genus Triticum; species Triticum aestivum. Next base: position 259,928,737 of record NC_057812.1, on the reverse strand, counting down.
TGAACTAATTTGGATCATTAGCTGGTTTTCAAAGTGCATGTAGCTTCACATTTGTCAAGTTATGTTGATTTTCGGAGTGCAAGTGCCTTCGTATTTTTTAAGTTAAATGTTCGCCCCTGGTAACTTGAATTCGTGGATCAACCACTACACACAAATCATACACGAATGCCAGTACGAATTAAATGAAATGCAGGGACTTACGCTAGCTCGTTGTACAGGCTCACTGCAGCTCTGCTTGCGCTTGGGATGTTCCATGTACAAGTCCATGTTACCACTTGCTTGGATGTCCTGGCCTTGTGCTCCTTGCATCCCCCTCTGCATTTTTGACACAGCGAATGGTTGATCAAATAAGAGGAATTGACCTTGATGTTGTACCGGAGGACAGATACTTACAAGGTTATACGGGTGTGCAGGATGTGTACCAGATCCCGTAGCGCCGTCATGCGTCGCTAAAATATGGATTTCCTTGTTTTAGATGATATCTCCAGAAGAAATAAGAGTTAACGTCGGAGTTGCATAGGCGTGTAAGCTAAGAGAGCGGTGAAAGGATATCCAAACATCATCGGAACAGTGCACAAGGGAGTGATGTGTGGATACCTAGTTCGGGCCGGCGTTTGGGCATGCTCGCCTAGCTAGAGTGCGGGTCACTTCAGTGCCGTTGAGGGTGATGCGCTGGCGTTGGCTGTCCGCACACGGATGCAGATCTTGAGTGGCAGCGTAGCGCTACGATGCGGTGGACGAGACCGTTGGTGAAGCCCCAACGGCCTCGGGGGGCGAAGGTGCGATGATGTGCTCGGTGAAGTAGCCCCGATGAGCTGGGAGACGGTGTCGGTGAAGTGCACCTGATGCGGTGGAACTCGGTGTCTGTGAGGCACATCGGTTGCAGCGGCCGACGTTGTCGGTGGACCACCCGGTGTGGTGAACGAGGGCGTAGATGAGGTAGCTCCGGTGCGGTGGTGAAGCGCGACCATCGTCTTCGTCATCGTCGTCCGGCACAGAGGTGGGGAACGGTGGGGAAAGAGATGAGACGAGGGACGATTCGAGGGTTGGCGGCGAATTAGGGATTTGAGCAATCTGGGCACGGAAGGGGATGGTGGAGAAGAGAGATTTTGCAGGGCTGGAATTGGGGCCGCCAGATATTTCAATCCGAAACGTGAAAGCGCGAACTTATATTGCCGTCGTCCTTTTTTTGGGGGGGAGGGGGGTGGGTGGCTGGGTGCTACGCGTCCGTTCGACACACGCGACCATCCCGATAGGACTATGCTTCGGTGCCTTAAGGCACCTGCCTTTGTGTCCATGACATATGGGCCCAACAGGTGGTTGGCCCACATGTTAGTGACCCAAAGGCAGTTGCCTTTAAGGCACCAAAGCAGCGTCCACCCCGACACGACCCTGGTTTGCCTGGTGCACCTACATTTGAGAATGCAAACGAATCTTCTTTCATTTGCAAACGAATCTGTATGTATTACCATGCCCGTGGTTTCCTTGCAATAATTAGTCATTCGAAACGAGATACTCCATCCGTTCACTTTTGTAAGTCGTTTCAGACAACTTAAAATGAACTGTTTTGCACATTGTCTGAAATGTCTTCAAGGTCTTATAAAAGTGAACAGAGGGAGTACTATAAATTAATTAATGAGGAGTTATTTGAAAAAAAATTGAAACGGTACCCATGCTAACGTGGATTAGAGTGTGTGTCACATAATTAGTTATTTGAATTAGAGTGTGTGTCACGTAGTTAGTTATTTGAATTAGAGTGTGTGTCACGTAGCGATCTCCAATTCTAACGTGGATTTCGCATTTCACTATATCCACGCTACCTTTTTAATACAAATTCATATGTATATGATGAACACCATGGTAGTGAGAAAACTTTTGGATGGATTCAAACATATGACCTACAAAATAGCACAACAAACTGAGTCAATGTCAACTTTTCGAAACTTAGTATGGCACGAATTCGAAATAATTACCCATATGCCTGGTCCTCGGTTCAAATCTTACAATGTACACCGAATTGAAACATCGATATAAGTCTCGTAATATGAACATTCAAATGTTGTTTTTAGCCCCCCCCCCCCGCACAAACGCTACATACTTCCTTTATCGGTCAATCTTCCTCTCCTAACCACCTTAGGAAGCTATCGATTTCCAACACACGTTCATTCTTTCTCTCCATATTTCGATCTCTAAGTCTCTCAACTACACAACCCCTTTTTCCACTATGTTACCAAATGTATTTACCTCACACACCCGCCATTGCACCCCATGCCAAGCTCTCTCTCCCCCCTCTCCCTCTCACCCTCTCGCGCTAAATACATGCATTGCCTATCTAGCCCCCCAACCTCTCGTGCATGCGCACGCACGCACGTTGTATATCTAGGTCACTCCCTCGAGACTGTCTCACTCTTTCTTCCGCACGGCGGGCCACACTCGCTCAATCTCGCGCTCTTTATCTGAGTCTCGTTTAACCTCGTTTTCTTTCACACACAAATGATATATCTCCCTGTTCGGGCCTCGATCGACACACTCTATACTCTCTCACGCAGATTGTCTATCTAGGCCAGTCCATCCAAGCTGCCACCACTCTTTGGACCTCATGGTGGGCCACGCTTACTCAATCTCTCTCTCTCTCTGTATGTCTCGATTGACCTTGCTCTTTCTTGGACAAAAACGATATATCACCATGTTTGAGCCCAATTCGACCTATTCACATTGTATACTCTCTCACGCACATCATCTATCTAGGTCACTCTCTCCAACCCGTCTCACTCTTTCGATCGCACAGCGACCCTATGTGATCGGTTGACCTTGCTTCCTCCCATGCACAAAATATATCTACATGTATGTGACTGGATCATCTCTCAAGCTCTATCTTACAACCCCTCACCCTTGCCAAAAAGCTCAATCGGACAATATCTCTCTAGAGCATATATATTTGTTCAATGAATGTCGGACCACACTCACTTTGTCTCTCTATCTATATGTCTCTCGATTGACCTTGCTTTCTCACACCGTATCTTCCACGCGTTGAAGCTACTACCTCTCCATCCCTCACAAAGCCGGAGCTATTTACATTGCGAGGGGCACTCCAACCTTGGATTAATTTGTGTAGGCATTTATTCCGGTCGGTTTAGATTATATTTTCGTAGCATTCGGCCCACAACTACTCCAATCACCGTAGCGGGTAATTAAGCTACGGGGAGCACCTAATATGAGCACTGGGGAGCCATTGGATCGAAGATGCAGTGGCACACACGAGGCCTGAATGTTTTATTTGTAAAAAAAACTTTGGAGAGTTTGGAAATTGCGCATAATTACAAAGACTACTCCCAAGCCACTGGATCTCACTTCCAACGGTGTAAAAACTCGTATCACCATAGTATCTAAGCTGCGGGGTGGATGTGATATTCTATGCCGCTGTCATTTTTGTTCGTAAACTTGCAAAAAACGTGTAACTCGTGCCGTTACTTGTCTAACCGCGCAAAGTGTTTGTTCAAAAAAACCATCCTACACTGAAATATCGGAACAACACACGGGGGTCCCACTTGTCATTAATCAAATTTGGACCTAAAACTAACAAATCTGAAAGACGAGATTCGAACTGGCAATCTGGACTACAAAGCGTAAGTTGATAGCCTGAAAAAATGAACGGTTGTTGGCTTGGTCCCATAACTTGATTTTATACAGTACTTGCATTGAGTAGAGTAGCGGGAGTGCCTCGTCAACACATGCATGACCGTTATCTCACTTACTGGTGGGTCCCAGGTCTGCGATCTCAATCTCTCTTCTCTCCATCGTCTAACCTTTGCACGGGCACACATGAAGAGCGGCGCTAGCATGCCGTGGTGTTATTACAACTAAAAAAACTTGGAAAATAGAAGAATCGCCTAGAACAAGAGATGTTGTGGCTGGTCGAGACGGAGCTAACCACATCTGTCCTCTGTGCCATGTTTGCATGATGAAGTTGTGTGGCTAGTGGGGTGTTTTCAACCGACTGGCTGGGTCCCGAGGTCGAACCATAGGTACTATGTCTGATACAGTATATTTTTACACGCACATTTTTCCTCCGTGCCGAGACGTGGCACACCCTACCGCGCGGTTTTGGGGTCCTCCCGGGTCAACCCGGCAATCCTGCCCATGGGCATGGGCGCCCATGGGCACCCGACCCGAATGGGTAGGGTATGGGTTGCCGACTTCGCCCATGGGTCTTACCCATGGGTAACCCGGTTAATGGTGGGTAGGGTATGGGCACAAGTTTATGCCCGTGGGTTACCCGATGGGTCGCCCGTTTAATATTATTAAGAAAATAAATTATTTATCATGTAAGAGCATTACATTTGGTCATTTATCTAAATGCACTTAATATATTAGCTTATACTAATCTACCCTGTATATCCAACCTCAAGTTGCACGCCTGCGGTGGCAGTCATCACGCACAGAAAAGATACTACCTCGAGCTGCTGGCTTTCATGGAGCACGTAGAAACAAGGCGCGCAACAAGGCCCATCTGAGCACTCATTTGCTCACTCTGACTTTGCTTCGTGCGTGGGGTATGGCCCAAAACAGACTCTGAATCAGCCCATGCCAAATACTAGTAGTCGTAGTGTGCACATGCGCCGGTGCATTCAGCTGAAATTTAGTACCACCTCGACTAGCTACCAAGCAAGGATGCATGAGCAACGCTATAAAGCTAGCAGCTAGTCCACCCTTTGCTTAGAAGTGGCAACTGCATATGAGTACACATGCTTGCTGCTGCATACAAGGGCAAAATAATTTAAAATGTTAGACCCGATGGGTGCCCTAATGGGTCGGGTCGCCCGTCGGGTTCAGGCATGGGTCTAGAATTAGACCCATGGGTAGGGTCATGGGTTTGAGATGATCCCGATAATTATTCGGGCGTGGGTTTGGTATAGGTCAACCTGATGAAACCCGACCCGATTGCCAGGTTGACTCCCGGGTGGTGCACGTGTATATTCTTGCTGACGTGGGACGCCCTACCGCACGTTTTCTGGGTCCTCCTCAGTCGTAGCGCCGAAGCAAGTAAATGAGTCATCAAATCACAAAAGACCACCTTTCCCGCCGAGTACATCAGCGAAGCACGGTGGCTAGCTAGTTGGGCTAGTTCGACCGATTAGTTAGGCCGCCGCCACATTTGTTTTTTCACCCCTTTTTTATCTACTTGCCAGCAGGTAAATTTATATCTCCACCGCGGCGTTGCTCTGGTGTGTGGGTGCGGCATGATTTTTAATTTTTTGATTGACGGGAGCAGGCGCGACAGGATTTTTAATTTTTTGATTGACGGGAGCAGGCGCGGCAGCAATTAGTCACGATGACTCCGCCTGTACCCACTGCTCCCTGATGTGAGAAGTCATCGACTGGTGTTTTACCGTGGTGAAAACCAAAAGATTCCCCGCTCCCTTCGCCTTCCCGTAGATTGCATTGCCTTTCAGCCGTTTTGCCCCATTTGCTTCCTCTCCCCATTGCTTCTACCTGGTACCATGGCGGCGTAGGAGATCACGGAGTCCGAGTTGAGGCTCCTGACACAGGAGCTCCATGCCAAGGATACGGAGCTCAGGGCCAAGGACGTCGAGCTCCATGAGCTCAAGGAGGAGAGGAGTGCCATGCTCCTCCGTTATGTGCGGGAGTTCACGGAGCTTCAAAAGCGGCAGGCATCCACCACAAAGATGCTCGAGTTTTCGGCGGTGTTGCTGCAGAAAGCGAGAGATACGATAGGCTGTCAGGGGAGCCGGCTAGAGCGCGAGCGGGCCGATCGTGACGAGGTCCAGGATTGCCTCAGCCACATGGTGAACCAAGTTGCCACGCACGTGTTGCTGCTGTGCGATGCCTACCGTCGTGCCAGTGCAACGATGTCGGCCGTCAGGCTAAACCCGTTCGACCACCCGGTCGACTTCAATGAGCTGCGGCTTCCTGACCTGGTATCCTTCTTCACCTATATCTCCGAGGAGCTGAGCCGTCTCCGCGTGATGGTGGGGGCTGAGCTGGACAAGGAGGGGTTGCGGGCTGCCGTCGCCGTTGCCGGGCGAATCCTTTCAGGGCTCCGTCACCGGAATCCATTCGTGCCATTGGACGCCGTCTTTGACGAGCGGGCTCCCATCGACCGGGAGCGGGCTCTGCGGGCGGTTGCACCCTGCATCACCAACATCGTGTGCCTCGAGAAGTAGAGGGACTTTGGTGGTGTTTAGGCGCCCTCTGCATGGGCATGTCCATGTCTCAGTGCAACATGACCGTTGGATCAAACTCAGACGGCGTAGATCAGTCACTGTAGCACAAAGCGTGTGGGTGTGTTTGGTTGCATTCTCATCTCAATATAGTTGTTTCCTCTTCGTGTATTTTTGTCAACCTACTAGTGTGGACTCATGCACCCTTCATGCACTCTGCCAAACACCCAAAAGTGGATCGAGAAGGGAACTTTTGCTCCCATCCCGTGCACCCTTCATACACCCTGCCTAACACTATTCGTGCTTCATATGGTTCATGTTTCGTGGAGTACTGTAGCACCATACTCTCCATGCGTTGTGGACCTAGTTCTGTTAACATTGATCTCACCGTTCATTCTCGACCGGACAGTCGAAAAAGTGGTACTATGTTACATATAGGAGTAGTTGACATGCGCACAACATCATTTGTTATCGTCATATCTTACTACACTAGCAACAAGATTGTGTAGTACTGACGTATGAACCACTGCACATGCCTAGTAGTAGGAGCACTGTGTGTGTTCAAGTGGTTGCCGTGTTTCGCACACCTCCGTCGTAGGAGTGGAAACGCTTGCTGTAATCATTTTTTTCTTCTGAAAAACAGTGGACACGCTCTACCGTGCGGATCCTCCTCCAGCCATACACTAGATTACTCACTTTCGCTGACGTGTGGGACAGCCAGCATCGGGGTCCACCAGCCATGCACTAAATTACTCTGTAGTAGAGTGACCATAGACTACCTTGATCAAAGCGCCACAGTAATGCCCAATGAGCCGTCAAATCACAAAACCCCCTCCTTTCCAGCAGTAAGTTGGACGGACGAAGCAACCATCATTTCACTCTTCTCTCTCAGCTTCCTCTCTACGCAACCCTCGCTCTTGCCTCATCTTGTTCCTCATTTCTTCAAGAAAACCCCGACCTGCTTCTGCCATTGTTCTTCTCTCCCAAAGAAGGAAAGGTGAACGCATCAATGGTGTTGATTCTAGCCAAGGCCCGGTCTTGCAACCCTGAGACTGATCCTATAACTCCATCTCTTTTCTTCTTTTGGGTTTGTGATTATGGTTTCTTTTCTTTTATTTCTATTTGACAGTTTCTTGATGGACGCTGGAGCACCGGCCAAAGTGATGTCTATGGCTCCGGCCAAAACCGTCGAGGCTCATGGTACGAAGAAGCGCAAGCACCCCGCTGAGACTACCACAGACAAGCTCAAAGCCATCGCCCTGTCGAAGCCCCCCTCTCCGGGATCCCTCATTAAGCAAGTCCAGGTAATATCTCTTCTTGACGATCTTTTTCTCGATCTTGATCGTGTTTTTTCATCTAACACGCAGTACTAGTACTAGTAGTACAACTTTCTGGGTGATCTTGCATGTGATTTTTGTGTGCCAAATGACGGTTCTAAATTCCTCTTTTGACCAAAACATGCGAGAGGTTGACACTGATTTCTTATAGATTACTTTCAACTACTCCCTCTGTCCCAAATTTCTTGTCTTAGATTTGTCTAGATATGGATGTATCTAATACTAAAATGTGACTTGATACATCCGTATCTAGACAAATCTAAGACAAGAATTTTGGGATGGAGGGGTACTTTATGAACATCAATGCTACCTTTTAAGAGGGTATATTTGCCTCAGTAACTTGTGTTATGGATATTGCATGTAATCCCTCTGCTCTCATGCCTTCGAAGAAATGTTCTAGTGTCTTTGTTCACTCATTTCTGTGCGTATATGTAGTCATATATGGAATATAATATCGAAAATCGTCTTATATTTCTGAACGGAGGTAGTAATAAAATATGGTTTCTGTTTGAATTAGAACCAGGTCCGCGGTGGAGATAAAATTCTCAAAGTCATGCCGTGTGAACTGGAAGACCTGATGATGAGTTCTACTGCTGAACTATCCAGCTGTTGTGTCCTTGTCGCCATGTGACCTGAACTAGTGTTTTCTTGTAGCATTGTTGTCAGGCGTGTTCTCGTGGCTGTACTTGACCACAACAATTTCTTGGTTGTGCCTTCGATTACGAAGGGTGTGGTTCTTGTAAAGCTTCCCAACAAATCTGATGCGGCCTGTCTTCATCATCATGTTTATGAGTGGAAAGACCACTCTGTTAGGTTCTCCAAGGTTGACAAGATGGTGATGGTGCATGTAGACATCTCACACGAAGTCCATGGCCTAGTCAGTTATGCGGGGTTCATCCCGTAGGTCGGTGGCAAAAAATAGTCTGCAGTGTTTAGTTAGTGCAACTTTGCTTGTCTATAGTAATTATTATTGTTCAGTACTTGATTTGTGTTTGTGAACCCTGTATTGTTTATTAGTCCTGTCGCTTTTGGTGTGTGGTCAGTCCTGAGAACGGTCCATGTTAATGTCTGTCCACTTAATTCAGTCTGTATATTTTGAAGTATCCATATCATATTTTTTGTGAGGACGGTCTATTAATTATGGTTACACTCCAATATCTGTATGCATTGCAGGGTTTATCGCACCCACCAGGATTTCTAGCCCCATGGATGTTCGGTCCATATGATTTGTCACGACCTTTGGACTGTCCTGCTTGTGGGAGTAGGCGGGGCCCCTACATGCCACGCGTAGTTGGACGATCAATCTTCTGTTTAGTACTTCAACATAGTGATTTCCTGGTAAGGATTCGCTCGTGTCACATCAAGTAAATCTTATTGATTTACTATCTAAATCTTATTGATTTAATGTCATGTTTTCTTTCTTTTCCTGCAATTTTACTATGCAGGTTTTGCCATGTGACATTCATCATAGAATAAACTGTTTGGTTTGCTCCACGATGGCTATTTTTGCAGGTTTCACTTCTTATGTCGTGTCAGTAACGAAGGCACCGTCCATCACTTATATTACTGGAAAAAATTGGATCAGTCTGTTGTCTGAGTACAAGTTGAATCCCTATGATGAACTGCAGTTTGGTTTAACAAAAACGCCACAATTAGTCCTTCTCGCGTTTAAAAGAAAAAGACTGCATCACGGTCATGGATCCTAGTCAAGTTAGAAAGCTGATCATAGTACACCAGACATGATCGCCGCTGTCTCGCACAGATCAAGCACCGACAGTTGCTCTAGCACTGACAGCGGCAACAGCTCAGTCTAATCCAGCTGAGGATTGGGCACCGACCGCGTCAGCGGGTCAGTCTGATCTACCGGAGGATCGGGCATCGACACTGGCACCTGCTCCGACACCGGCACCAGTTCTACAAGGAGCACCATCTCCGGCAACAGTGGCGGCTTCGGCACCTGCACCAACGCTTGGACTTGCATCTGGTTCGGCCCGTGCAGTTGCACCGACAACAGACTGGGCTGCAGTTCGCACTTCATATACCAAACTCCTTACAAAAACCGACATGTCCACCTTCTTGGTAAGCATTGGTCGCCCAAGTGATTCGTTCTTTTTTCTTTCCATGTTGTTTCACATGATTCACTGTGTTGATCTAACTGTTTGGGTATGTCTTCTTGTTTGCAAACAGAGAATTTCTAGAGCAACGAGGGAGTCGTTCAACAATCCGGGCGACCGTGGCCAAGTTTCTCTTACCCTGCGTAGCCTTGGTGTGAATGAACCTGCTCAATATACCGTCAGTACAAAGGATGGTCGCATGATGATTGATGCTAAAGGATGGTCAAGGTTCAAATCTAAATCATATCTTGCAGTAGGGGGTGATGTCAAAATCGAACTTTCTTGGCAAGGAGAGCTGGTCCAAATCAACTTTCAAATTCTTCAGTAGCAGCACGCAACTGCCAAACTGATCTATCCTCCGAGAGATTTTGATGTAATAATCTGGCATGGTGAAACAAGTGTCCTGTGTGTATAAGTAGTACGACAGTATTATTTATCACATGGTATATCGTTGATAGAATTGCAACTCTGATTGCTGTTAGGAACTGTCGTTCGATTTCATTCCAATAGCTGCCTTGCTTTATTCAATTTTGTGTATTCGCCTTGCGACAACATCTAAAACCAGCGCCGTACCAATCGCTTGCAATATGAAAAGCGTTGAGGTAGAGCACATGGGCCCCCAAACATGAAGGGTCGGCCTGTGGCCCAAAGTCTAGAACCGTGAGCCTATCTGAGTATTATATTCGCAGCTGAACCCCCATAAAAAAAGCTAAACCCCCATAATGCCCGTGCATTGAAGAGGGAGTATATTTCTCGGCAAGGCGAGCCTGTGATATAAAAGATTTGTATATTTCTTTATAAAGGAAGTATCTCTCTGTCAAAAAATATATTTATGTGTAACTAGTTACTCCTGTCTTTCTACTTCCTTTCGCTGATATGTGGGGCAACCGGCAATGGGGTCCACGTGCCATATGCACAAATTAGAGTTCACAACTTCACGGTAGACACACCCCGGTCGTAGCACCGTAGTAACGCCCAATGAGCCGTCAAATCACAACCCCCCCCCCCTTTCCAGCTTTAGCAGTAAGCTGGACGGACGAAGCGGCAATATTTCACTGGGCCTGAATCCCCTTCTCCCTCGTCTGCTTGTTCAAAGAAAACCCTCTCTCGGTGATTGCATAGGGTTTTCTCATGGAGAACCAGGTACGAATTCTTCATCCATCCCCGATAAACCCAAGTCGCTTGGTCGCAGGTAATCCTAGGATGGCAGCCGCCGCCATTGATGCATTTTTCTTCCTACTGAATCTAGTGTGTTTCATTTGCAGTGCCCAAAGTGTGAGTACCCTACAGGTTTCTGCGCCCTCGGCGAGACGCCACACTTGTTCCTTCTCATCCTAACACAGCATTTTGAAACGCACATAGTATGTTCCTAGAATCCTCTTTTCTATCCGAGAGGGTGGAGGTTTTTTGAACATGTTGTGTTCTCATATTATTTTTCCTACAGTGTATTATTTGCTCTGCCAGAACACATGTACTCAAGATGCTCGGCCTTGCCATAACTGAATACACTAGTTTAATGGTCACGGTGAAGACAAGCCATGGATATAAGTTCCAAGTTGGTTTCATGAACCAAGAAGATCGCTGATTTTTTTATGGCTGAACTTGGATAAACTTTCTCAAGTGTTACGGACTGAAAGTTGGCGCACGAACGTTGATGGAAATAGCAGAACCTGGTCTCATCTTCACTGCGATCTTCCACCCCGACGTCGTTCCAATTGTTCATCCATGTTAGTTTTGTATCTGGTTCTTGCTTGTTGCCTCGATTACTTCTTAATCCACCTATTTTGTCTAACTAATCACAATTTAACTTTAGAAGTAGCAACGAATCTCTCACGGAGATGCTACTTCTAACTAATATTTTCTTATAATTGGTGGCACGTGTAGTTTTTTCAGAGTTAAGCAGTCTGCTCGTTTGTTACTCTGTAATAACTCGGCTGTTACTAATGGCACTGAAGTTGACTGGATCGACATCCACAAGTTCGTACACTTTATTGATCGTCTTGAGGTCCTTGTGGGGCGTTTCAATGGTGGAAGGCCACGTGGGATAGGTGTGCCACTGCTGCACTCGTTGAACAGGTCCAACTGTGTCGAGAAACTTATGGTACGAGCTGTTTTCTATTATATATGTTGTTCATAAACTATTGCTTATACACAATTTTACAGCTGTGATCTTCTTGAAACAGGAACTGCCGAGTTCTATTGTTCCTATACAGATGCCTGACCATGGTCGGGTCAGACTTGCGCTTGGTCACAACATGATGTTTATGTCTACCTACTCAATTCCCCTTGGAGGTGAAAAGATACTTATTCATGGTTGGTCTCAAATAATGAAGGCCCGTCCATCTTGGAGAATAGGACAGAAGATTATGTTCATGCTTTTCCATGGCTCTAAAGCGAATATCCTGTTTATTGACCACGTTGCGAGATGAAGCCGCTTTCAGAAGGTTGTGGATGCGCGGGGTGGCGCCTGGGCCTTGTCCTGGGGCTTGGCGGCCTCACCCTTGGTTAACTGTAGGAAAATTAGCACTGTTCGAGGCGTGCTTTGTACGGTTGAACCTGTATAAGTACTCATACTGCTTTTAGCTTTGGTTCTTAAGTGCCCCTGCTGGTTTCAGTTAAGGTTGTTAAGTACCCCTACTGCTTTTACAGTCTGTCGTGTTTCTTCAGTCCTATCTTCCTCCAGCCGCCAAAACAAAACCAGCACCGGCGGGGCCGCCTACTTCCGCCTCCCACGGATGGCTGCGCCTCAGCGCACACATCGCCGCCCCACCGTCTCCTAAATCGTTAACGCCGACGTCCTCCGCGCGCTTTGGTGCGCTCGCCGTGGCGCCACCCTCTCGTGTTGTCAACATGGTCAACAAACAACAAGAATCGGCAGAAGTATGTGGAGAGGATGATAGTAGGGGCCCACCATGTCAGCGTATGGAAAAATAAAATGCTTCCTCCTAGTGTTTTCTAGACATCTGGGACCCACGACATTGTGAGCGTATATAGTCAATAGACAAGAGAACAGCACAAGATCGGCTGACACCTGGGACGTAGCTACTCGAGCAGTATTTTTTTGTTTGGTATTGTTGAGACGCAGCAAGGTTTGAACTGGGTTGTGGCCCGTCTAGCCCAGGCTTATATTTTATGTTCAGCATGTGACCAGCCCAGCTATTTTTTCTTTGTGAAAATGAGCCCAGTTTATTTTTTCTGAAGAATACCCAATCCAGGCCTACTTATTTTTCTACGCCCTGATGGGCTGCAACTCTTTCAAGACACCTGCAAATCTTGAAAGTAATATGAAATGGGTTGTAAATATAAAAACAGATGACAAAATGGCAATTACTTTATAATTTCTGACTTTTATTACATTTTCAGATTCCTATTTCACTGGGCATTAACCTAATTTAAATATATCTTCAAAGTACTTTAAATCTGGCTGGACATTTCGGTATTAAAAATAGTTTGGAACCCACAGAAATATGCGAAATTGGCCCTGGCCAACCAAAAAAACGGCTGCAATAAATTGCATAAGAAGTTGCCATGAGCTATATATAAATTATTAAAAAAAAGAGGGAGTGGTCTGACTTGTGGGCCTGTTTAGTTGACGCTTATGCAAGATTTTTTTTAGTTATTATATACGCCAATAAACGATTCTAGCAGACGTAACCGTTGGATGTCAATCCAACGGGCGTCGTGTTTCTTCAATCTCTGATCTTCTTGCTCCAGCCGCCAAAGCAGCGCCGACGGGACCGCCTACTCCCGCCTCCCGTGGCCGGCTGTGCTGCCGCGCAGGCCTCAGCGCCCCCTACTACTCCCACCGCTGGCTAGGGCATCCCTCTACTCACCCACACCCCCTGTTATTCTGCGGCGACGGCAGCCTCACACCGTAGCCGAACCGGTGAACGCTCGTAGTCCTCTCCGCGTGGGCATCCACTGCCGCGTCTTCCCCGGCTCCGCGTCGTCCCCTTCATATGCCTCGCCGTCATCCACCGCCGTGGTGCTCTCGGAGCGGTGTGGTCAATGTGGTCAACGACCGACTTCCATCGGAAGAGTACTATACGTGGAGAGGCTGACAGCTGGGTCCACGGCAGCCGCAAGGAAGTGCCTCCTTATTACGCAGAAAATAATTATTCCTCCACCTGACAGCGGGGACCCACCAGACGGGCCACCAGTATTTTGCAAAAAAAATCGTTTCCCCCTGACTGTTGGGACCCACCGGACGGGCCACCGTATATCGCGAAAAAACGTTCCCCCTGCTGTCAGCTCGGACCCACCGGAAGTGCCTCCTTATTACGCACAAAAAAATGAATACTCCCCCGGCTAGCTGGGACCCACCTTGGTGGGAGGCTCACTTGTGGGCCTACTAAGTTGACGGGGATGAAGGGCTTTGTCAACTTAGTCAATATGAACGATTCTAGCTCCAGTGACCGTACGATGTCCATCCAACGGCCGTAGTGCTTCTTCAACCTCTGGTCTTCTTGCTCCAGCTGCCCAAAGCAGCGCCGGTTGTGCCGCATGCTCCTGCCTCCCGTGGTCGGCTGTGCTGCCGCGGAGGCCTCACCGCCCCCTACTATTCCCACCGCTGGCCAGGCCCTGCGGCGACGGCAGCCTCACACCGCAGCTGAACCAGTGAACCCTCATACTCCTCTCCGCGCAGGATTACACTGCCGCGTCTTCCCTGGCTCTGCGTCGTCCCCTTGCTAGGCCTCGCCGTCGTCCACCGCCGTGGTGCTCTTGGCGTGGCATGGTCAATGTGATCAACGACCGACTTCCATCGGAAGAGTACTGTGCGTGGAGACGCTGACAGCTGTGTCCATGGCCGCAGCAAGGAAGTGCCTCCTTATTACGCGCAAAATAATTATTCCTCCACCTAACAGCGGGGACCCATCGGACGGGCCATCATATTTCACAAAAAAAACATTTGCCCCTGACTGCTGGGACCCACCAGCTACATCTTCGCACGCAAGGAAGTTCCTGACAGTCGGGACCCACTGGTCGAAGCGTACGTAGCTTTGTCATTCTGGTCGCGAACGTGTACGTACATACTGGTCGATGTAGAGGCGCGCACGTGTCGTAGTAGAGCCGCACATGTAGCATTTACATGTACGTACAACGGCCAGGGTGCAAGAAAGAAAATACAGCCATGTATGTGTACATACGGGCGGGGTCTCGAACGCCTACTCGCGCATACATACGGCCAGGGCTCGTGTACATGGCTGGGTCGGAACGGAGAAACAGCGTCGTTGTCGTGTTCATGGGGAGGCAACAGAATGAGTCGTGTTCATGGGGAGGCAACGGAATGCGTCGTGTTCATGGGGAGGCAACAGAATGCGTCATGTTCATCGGGAGGGCTTGGACGGAACAGGCGATGGAAACGAGGCCTGGTGTACCGCAGAACGGAGGAAACAGCCTTGTGTTCGACAGGCCACGTTCGAAACAGGATCCTGTTCATCGGGAGGGGTTTGGTGTACCGCAAAACGGAGGAAACGGACCTCCTACGGTCGAAACGGGGGTCCTGTTGATCGGGAGGGGTGTGGCGTACCGCAAAACGGACGAAACGGACTTGTGTTGGAGCGCTACGGTCGAAACAGGGGTCCTGTTCATCGGGAGGGGTGTGGCGTACCGCAAAACAGGACTCCACGGAATACTGTTCATCTCCACCGTCGACCCCCTCTAGCCTCCACGAGCTACTGTTCATCCACTGTCGACCTCCTCCAGCATCCACCTGCGACTGTTCATCCACGGGCTCCTGTTCATCCAGCCTCCACCGCGCGCTACTCCACCGGCTACTGTTCAACCAGCCCTCTCCACGGGCTCCTGTTCAACCACCCTCCACGGGCTACTGTTCATCCCGCCCTCCACCCTCTACTGTTCATCCTGCCCTCCACGGGGTGGTCCTATTCATCCAGCCCTCCACGGGGTCCTTTTCATCCAGCCCCAACCGGCTCGATCGATCGAGGTCCTGTTCATCCACCCCCATCGGGAACTGTTGATCCAACCCCCCCCCCCCCCGCAACGCTCACTATTCATCCAGAGGTAGCATCAATCGGCTTCAGTTAGCAGCAGTAGAGAAGGAATCGCTCGATCGGGTTCAGTTAATAGCCGTCGATCGATCGCTCGGGTTCAGTAAGGCGTAGCCTGCAGTGCAATCGCTCGGGTTCAGTTAGAGCCCAATGCCTCGCTCAGGTTCAGTTAGAGCCAACGCCTCGCACACACGCGCGTACGTGTACGAGAGAAGCGCGCATCGCTCGGCCCCGACCTCCCACCGTAACCAGGAACTCCCCGAAATTTTCCTCGCCCTCGCTTCTACCACGGTTTTTTCCGTCATGGACGGCCCAAAGAATGTCATGCAGCTACGTCTCCGGCCCGCCTAGGACGAAAAGCCCATTTTCTATCATGATTTTTTGTCATAGAAGTAGGAGCCCACCACGTCTATGATGATACCGGGTTTTGTCACAATTATCGTCATAGAAGTGTCATATGTATGACAGAAAAAAATTTCGTTCGGCCCAAAATGTCACGGATGTGTCTTTTTTTGTGTAGTGTAATGAGTTGTATTAGATGATAATGTCTAAATCTTTTTCGTTTCCAGTGGTTGCCAAAGCAGTTAACTCAAGATTACCTCTCAAACTACATGATTGGTGGGCATGCAAAGGTTAAAGTATTTCTACCAGAACATGATGATTATCTAGATGTTTTCATCAATACCGTGAAGGATGGGCGGTCGGCCATCACAAGGGGTTGGACTAGAGTCGTGTGTGCCTTCTGCATGGAGGAGGGCACAATATAGGCATTCCGCTTCACCTTGTTCAACAACCAGAATATATTTCGCCTCTTTCTTTACCGTCCTTAATAGTACAAGTATACAACTGTGGTTCATCATCTTTTTTTGGTTCTTATGTAATTCTTGAACATATGTACCTATGAGTCGAATAATGCATTGGTTGTTTGAACCTGATGGATATGAACAAAGTTGTAGCATACATTCAAATTCAAATCCAAATCCGGTACAATTTGGAAAAGCAGCAAATAAATTACGGTGAAATTACTCTCTCCAGGTTGTTACGGCACACACGGTTGGTAAAACACAAACGTTTGCGATATGCACCATAATCGAAGACGGTTCACAGAGAGGAAACGTATGCAAGCATGCACACAGTTGTCGTTTGCAAAGCGTGTGCGATGTCATACAATATCACAAACGGTGCGGGCAAACTAAACGTTTGTGTTAGTTGCCTTATCATATATGATTCACAACCATGAACTGTTTCTGATGAAGTATGCATCATAAACATTGCACCACAGAATAGCGTGTCGATAGTTGTCGTGTACGATGATGTTACGACGGTCCGACGTTACGTAATCTTGTTCGACACTCGTACGATGATTAGCTAATCTTCTTAACGGTGAACCGTTTGTGATGGGCCGCGCATCATAAACGTAGCACCACAAAATACCAACTGTGATGGCAATGCGAGCAGAAACGAGTAGGAGTACTATAGGGGCCCTATCCCCGACGGTTTTTGGGTCGTGTGGAAAGGACCCCCTATCGCCCACACTCACTTGGCGACGGCTCCAAATGTCATCGCGGAAAGGGGTTTTAAACCGTTTGTTTAGGACCAATGTGCACCAGTGAGGGTCTCGGTTGGTTTTTCGTGGCTACAGAGGCTCGCGGTGGCGGAACTCCCAATCTAGGTTTCTTTTCGAGGGTTTATGTATTTACAGGAATTTTTGGCGTCTGTCTCACGTCAGTGGGGGTCTCCGAGTCATCCACAAGGCAGGGGGCGCACCCAGGGGGTAGGGCGCGCCCTCCACCCTCGTGCATGGCTCGGGACTCTTCTGTCCCAACCATTTTACTCCGAGGGCTTTTTTTGGTCCATAAAAAATCATCAAAAATTGGCACGTCAATTGGACTCCGTTTGGTATTCTTTTTTTGTAAAACTCAAAAACAAGGAAAACATAGAAAACTGGCACTAGGCTCTAGGTTAATAGGTTAGTCCAAAAAATCAAATAAAATAGCATATAAATGCATATAAAACAGCCAAGATGGATAATATAATAGCATGGAACAATAAAAAATTATAGATATGTTGGAGACGTATCAACTGATAGGTGAGAAACCTGTTGCCGAAGCAGATGCAGACGTTATGAACGTTTTGCAAGATCGATATGATGACTACTTGATAGTTTAGTGCGCCATGCTTTACGGCTTAGAACCGGGACTTAAAAAACGTTTTAACGCCACATAGCATATGAGATGTTCCAAGAGCTGAATATTGGTATTTCAAATTCATGCCCGTGTCAAGAGGTATGAGACCTCTGACAAGTACTTTGCCTACAAGATGGAGGAGAATAGCTCAGCAGTGAGCATGTACTCAGAATGTCTGGGTACTACAGTCACTTGAATCAAGTGGGACTTAATCTTCCAAACAAGATAGTGATTGATAGAGTTCTCTAGTCATTATCACCAAGTTACTCGAACTTCTTGATGAACTATAATATGCAAGGGATGACAAAAAAAATTCCCAAGCTCTTCGCGATGCTGAAATCGGCGAAGGTCGAAATCAAGAAAAAGCATCAAGTGTTGATGGTTAACAAGACCACTAGTTTCAAGAAAAATGGCGAGGGAAAGAAAGGGAACTTCAAGAAGAATGGCAATCAAGTTGCCACTCCCGTGAAGAAGCCCAAAGCTGGAGCCAAGCCTGAAACTAAGTGCTTCTACTGCAAAGGAAATGGTCACTGGAAGTGGAACTACCCCAAACACATTGCGGATAAGAATGATGCCAAAGTGAACAAAGGTATATTTGATATACATGTTACTGATGTGTATTTTACTAGTTTTTTTAGTAACCCCTAGGTATTTGATACCGGTTCAGTTGCTAAGATTAGTAACTCGAAACCGGAGTTATAGAGACCAGTTAAAAGCGAGGTGACGATGTGTGTTGGAAATGATTCCAAGGTTGATATGATCACCATCGCACACTCCCTCTACCTTCGGGATTAGTGTTGAACCTAAATAAATGTTATTTGGTGTTCGCCTTGAGCATGAATATGATTAGATCATGTTTATTGCAATACGGTTATTCATTTATGTTAGAGAATAATTGTTATTCTGTTTACATCAATAAAACATTCTATGGTCTTACACCCAATGTGAATTGTTTATTGAATCTCGATCGTAGTAATACACATATTCATAATATTGATGCCAATATATGCAAAGTTGATAATGATAGTGCAACATACTTGTGGCACTTCCGTTTAGGTCATATTGGTGTAAAGCGCATGAAGAAACTCCATGCAGATGGACTTTTGGAATCACTTGATTATGAATCATTTGATACTTGAGGTCCATGCCTCATGGGCAAGATGATTAAAACTCCATTCTCCGGAACAATGGAGCGAGCCAATGACTTATTGGAAATAATGCATACCAATGTATGCGGTCCGATGAGTGTTGAGGAATGCGGTGGGTATCGTTATTTTCTGACCTTCACAGATGATTTGAGCAGATATGGGTATATCTACTTAATGAAACACAAATCTGAAACATTTGAAAAGTTCAAAGAATATCAGAGTGAAGTGGAGAATCATCGTAACAAGAAAATAAAGTTTCTACGATCTGATGGCGGAGGTGAATATTTGAGTTACGAGTTTGGCCTTCATTTAAAACAATATGGAATAGTTTCACAACTCACGCCACCTGGAACACCACAACATAATGGTGTGTCCAAACATCGTAACTTTACTTTATTAGATATGGTGTGATCTATAATGTCTCTTACCGATTTACAACTATCGTTTTGGGGTTATGCATTAGAGACAGCTGCATTCACGTTAAATAGGGCACCGTGTAAATCCGTTGGGATGACACCGTATGAACTGTGGTTTGGCAAGAAACCTAAGCTGTCGTTTCTTAAAAGTTTGGGGTTGCAACACTTATGTCAAAAGGCTTCAGCCTGATAAGCTCGAACCCAAATCGGAGAAGTGCATCTTCATAGGATACCCTAAGGAAACAATTGGGTACACCTTCTACCATAGATCCGAAGGCAAGATCTTTGTTGCCAACAATGGAACTTTTCTAGAGAAGGAGTTTCTCTTGAAAGAAGTGAGTGCAAGGAAAATAGAACTTGATGAGGTAATTGTACCTTCTCTCAATTTGGAAAGTAGCACATCAGAGAAATCCGTTCCCGTGATGCCTACACCAACTAGAGAGGAAGCTAATGATGATGATCATGAAACTTCAGATCAAGTTACTATTGGACCTCGTAGGTCGAACAGAGCATGTTCCGCACCAGAGTGGTACGGTAATCCTATCTTGGAAGTCATGTTACTAGACCATGGCGAACCTACGAACTATGAAGAAGCTATGATGAGCCCAGATTACGATAAATGGTTTGAGACCATGAAATCCGAGATAGGATCCATGTATGAGAACAAAGTGTGGACTTTGGTGGACTTTCCCGATAATCGCCAAGCCATTGAGAATAAATGGATCTTCAAGAAGAAGACTGACGCTGATGGTAATGTCACCGTCTATAAAGCTCGACTTGTTGCGAAAGGTTTTCGACAAATTCAAGGGGTTGACTATGATCAGACCTTCTCACCCGTAGTGATGCTTAAGTCAGTCCGAATCATGTTAGCAATTGCCACATTTTATGATTATGAAATTTGGCAAATGGACGTCAAAACTGCATTCCTTAATGGATTTCTTAAAGAAGAGTTGTATATGATGCAATCAGAAGTTTTTGTCGATCCTAATGGTGCTAACAAAGTGTGTAAGCTCCAGCGATCCATCTATGGACTGGTGCAAGCTTCTTAGAGTTGGAATATATGCTTTGATGAGGTGATCAAAGCATGTGGTTTTATACAGACTTACGGTGAAGCCTGTATTTACAAGAAAGTGGGTGGGAGCTCTATAGAATTTTTGATATTATATTTGGATGACATATTGTTGATTGGAAATGATATAGAATTTCTGGATGGCATAAAAGGATACTTGAATAGTAGTGTTTCAATGAAAGACCTCGGTAAAGCTTCTTATATATTGGGCATCAAGATCTATAGAGATAGATCAAGAAGCTTGATAGGACTTTCACAAAGCACATACCTTGATAAAGTTTTGAATAAGTTCAAAATGGATTAGTCAAAGAAAGGGTTCTTGCGTGTGTCACAAGGTGTGAACTTGAGTATGTCTCAAAACCCGACCAGGGCAGAATATATAGAGAGAATGAAAGTCATTCCCTATGCCTCAGTCATACGTTCTATAAAGTATGCCATGATGTGTACCAGACCTGTTGTGTGCCTTGCCATGAGTTTGGCAAGGGGGTACAATAGTGATACATGATTAGATCACTAGACAACGGTCAAAATTACCCCTAGGTACCTAAATAGGACTAAGGAAATGTTTCTCGGTTATGGTGGTGGTAAACAGTTCATCGTAGAGTTACGTCGATGCAAGCTTTGACACTGATCTGGATGACTCTAAGTCACGATCTAGATACATATTGAAAGTGGGAGCAATTAGCTAGAGTAGCTCCATGCAGAGCATTGTAGACATATAAATTTGCAAAATACATACGGATCTGAATATGACAGACCAGTTGACTAAACCTCTCTCACAAACAAAACATGATCACACCTTAGTACTGTTTGGGTGTTAATCACATGTTAATGTGAACTAGATTATTGACTCTAGTAAACTCTTTGGGTGTTGGTCACATGGCGATGTGAACTATGGGTGCTAAATCACATGGTGATGTGAACTAGATTATTGACTCTAGTGCAAGTGGGAGACTGAAGTAAATATGCCCTAGAGGCAATAATACAGTTGTTATTCTATATTTCCTTATTCATGATATAGGTTTATTATTCATGCTAGAATTTTATTGATCGGAAACCTTATTACATGTGTGAATACATAAACAAACACCATGTCCCTAGTGAGCCTCTACTAGACTAGCTCATTGATCAAAGATGGTTAAGGTTTGCTAACCATGGACATGAGTTGTCATTTGATAATGGTATCACATCATTAGGAGAATGATGTGATGGACAAGACCCATCCGTTAGCTTAGCATAATGATTGTTCAGTTTTATTGCTATTGCTTTCTTGATGTCAAATACATATTCCTTCGACTATGAGATTATGCAACTCCCGGATACCGGAGGAATGCCTTGTGTGCTATCAAACGTCACAACGTAATTGGGTGATTATAAAGATGCTCTACAGGTATATCCGAAGGTGTTTGTTGAGTTGGCATAGGTTGAGATTAGGATTTGTCACTCTGAGTATCGGAGAGGTATCTTTGGGCCCTCTCGGTAATACACATCATAAGCTTGCAAGAAAACGGCTAAGGAGTTGGTCACAGGGTGATGTATTATAGAACGAGTAAAGAGACTTGCCAATAATGAGATTTAACTAGGTATGAAGATACCGACGATCGAATCTCGGGCAAGTAACATACCGATGGACAAAGGGAATTGCGTATGTTGTCATAACGGTTCGACCGATAAAGATCTTCGTAGAATATGTAGGAGATAATATGGGCATCCAGGTTCCCCTATTGGTTATTGACCGGAGAGGTGTCTCAGTCATGTCAACATAGTTCTCGAACTCGTAGGGTCCACACGCTTAAAGTTCGATGATGATATTGTATTATATGAGTTATGTCATTTGGTGACTAAATGTTGTTCGGAGTCCCGGATGAGATCACGGACATGACGAGGAGTCTCGAAATGGTCAAGAGGTAAAGATTGATATATAGGATGATAGTATTCGGACACCGGACGTGTTCCACAGGGTACTGGGTACATATCGGGTCACCGGAAGGGGTTTCGGGCACCCCCGGCAAAAGATATGGGCCTAATGGGCCAAAAGGGGAACGCACCAGCCACAAGGGGCTGGTGCGCCCCCAATATGGTCTGAACCAGAGGATAAGGAAAGATGGGAAGGGAGAAGGTAAGGGGGAATTCGGCTCCTCCTTCCTTCCCTCCTCCCTCCTCTTTCCTTCCCTCTCCGGTAACTAAGGAAGGGGGCGCCGGCCTAGGAGGAACCCAAGTAGGATTTGGTCCTACTTGGGGCGCCTCCTGGCCTCTCCCCTCTCCCTCCCACCTATATATATGTTGGGGGGCGCCCCCTAGCACACCCCTGACAACTGTTAGCTGTGTGCGGCGCCCCCCTCCACCGTTTACTCCCACAGTCATATCTTCGTAGTGCTTAGGTGAAGCCCTACGAGGATCACTTCACCATCACCATCACCATGCCATCGTGCTGATGGAACTCATCTACTACCTCGACAACTTGCTGGATCAAGAAGGCGAGGGACGTCACCGAGCTGAATGTGTGCAGAACGCGGAGGTGTCGTGCGTTCCGTACTTGATCGGTTGAAGCACGAAGAAGTTCGACTACATCAACCGCGTTGAGAAACGCTTCCTCTTATAGTCTACGAGGTTACGTAGACACTCTTCCCCTTGTTGCTATGCATTTCCATGGAGAGATCATTGCGTGTGCGTAGCATTTTTTTGTTTTGCATGCATCGTTTCCAAACAGGCATGTATTCTCTATATAGTCATACGTGCTTTCGATAAGAACTTGCATGACATCTTTTGTCCTACCCTCCCGTGGCAGCAGAGTCCATAAGGAAACTAAGGGATATTAAGGCCTCCTTTTAGTAGAGAACCGGAACAAAGCATTAACACACTGTGAATACATGAACTCCTCAAACTACAGTAATCACCGGAAAGAATCCCAATTATTGTCACCTTGGGGGATGCGGATCATAACACATAATAGGTGCGTATAGGTTGCAAGATAGGATCAAGAACACAAATATATTCATGAAAACATAAAAGGTTCAGATCTGAAATCATGGCACTCGGTCCCTAGTGACAAGCATTAAGCATATCAAATTCATAGCAACATCAATCTCAGAACATAGTGGATGCTAGGATCAAGCCCTAACAAAACTAACTCGATTACACGATAAATCTTATCTAACCCATCACCATCCAGCAAGCATATGAAGGAATTACTCACTCCTGGTGGTGAGCATCACGAAATTGGTGAGGAAGAAGGGTTCGTGATGATGATGGCGACGAATCCCCCTCTCCGGAGCCCGGAACAGACTCCAGATCTGGCCTCCCGATGAAGAACATGAGGTGGCGGCTTCGTATCGTAAAACATGGTGAAACTTCTTCTCTTATTTCTTCTCCAGAAATAGGAATTTATTGGCTTGAGATTGGAGTCAGCAGAGCCTTGTGGGCCCCACAAGCCACCAGGGTGCGCCTAGGGGGTGGGCGCTCCCTAGTGCCTCGTGGGCAGCAGGTGGCCCCCTCTAGTGGGACTTTGATCCGGTACTTTTTATATATTCCATAAAAAATCTCCAAAAAGTTCGTCCAATTCTTAGAACTTTTATTTCTACACAAAAAACAAGACCATGGTAGTTCTGCTGAAAACAGCATCAGTCCGGGTTAGTTTTATTCAAATCATGCAAATCACAGTCCAAAACAAGAGCAAAAGTGTTCGAAAAAGTAAATACAACAGAGACGTATCAACTCCCCCAAGCTTAACTCATTGCTTGTCCTCAAGCAATTCAGTTGACAAACTGAAAGTGATAAAGAAAAACTTTTATGAACTCGTTTGTTCTTATATCTATATATATGCTTAAATAATACCCAGTTTTTCAGCAAAGATCATAACTAACCATGCAAATGATAACTCTTAGAACTTATATTCACTCAAATCAATGCCATAATAAACTATCAAGGAATAATAATATATTTCAAATGCCAACACTTTGTCAAAACAATCATGATATAATATGAACACATGGTATCTCGCTAGCCCTTTCTGAGATGGCAAAACATAAATGTGGAGCACCTCCAAAGTTCAAGAAGCGACTAAACATTGTAATTCATGGTAGAAGAGATCCAGTCATGATGCACACAATATTAACTATACATAATGCATAAGAATGATAATAGTGCTCTCAGGACTGGTGTTTGTTTGAGAAGGTTATGACTCAATAATAAAAGTAAAATAATAAAAGAGTAAATGGATAGGCCCTTCGCAGAGGGAAGCGGGGATTTGTAGAGGTGCCAGAGCTTGAAGCTTAAATAGGAGATAAATGAAATTTTGAGAGGCATGCCTTTCCTGCCAACGTCACAACCGGGAGTTTTCAATATCTGATAACCCACAAGTATAGGGATCGCTATGGTTTTTGAGGGTAGAGTATTCAACCCAAATTTATAGATTTGACACAAGGGGAGCCAAAGAATATTTTTAAGTATTAGCAGTTGAGTTGTCAATTCAACCACACATAGAGATTAAATATCTGCAGCAAAGTGATCAGTAGCACAGTAGTATGGTAATTTTGATAGCAGTGTTAACAATAGCAGTGGTAACGGTGACAGCAGTAACAGTTTGTAGCAGTTGTAACACTAGCAATAGTGATAATAACTTAGCAAGAGCAATATGTGGAAAACTCGTAGGCATTGGATCGGTGCATTCTTTGGATGATATTCATCATATAACATTCATAACCTAGGGTGACACAGAACTAGCTTCAGTTCATAAATATAATGTATGCATGTATTACATAAATAGTCATATGTGCTTATGGAAAAGAACTTGCATGACATCTTTTGTCCTACCCTCCCGTGGCGGCGGGGTCCATAAGGAAACTAAGGGATATTAAGGCCTCCTTATAATAGAGAACCGGAACAAAGCATTAACACATAGTCAATACATGAACTCCTCAAACAATGGTCATCACCGGAAAGTATCCCGATTACTGTCACACTGGGGTTTGCGGATCATAACACGTAATAGGTGAATATGACTTGGAAGATCGGATCTAGAACATAGGTATAATGGTGAAAACATAAACAGTTCAGATCTGAAATCATGGCACTTGGGCCCTAGTGACAAGCATTAAGCATAGCAAAGTCATAGCAACATCAATCTCAGAACATAATGGATACTAGGGATCAAGTCCTAACAAAACTAATTCGATTACATGATGAATCTCATCCAACTCCTCATCGACCAGCAAGCCTATGAAGGAATTACTCAGTCCTGTTGGGGAGCATCATGGAATTAGTGATGAAGGAGGGTTGGTGATGATGAAGACCGAAGAATCCCCTCTCCAGAGCCCCGAATAGGCTCTAGATCTGTCCTCCCGATGAAGAACAAGAGGTGGCACCGGCTCCGTATCGTGAAACGCAATGAAACTTCCTCCCTTATTTTTTCTCTAAAAATAGGAATTTATAGTGCTGGAATTAGGGTATGTAGAGCCCCGAGGGCCCACAACCCACCAGGGCGTGCCTGGAGGGGGTGGCACACCCTGGCGTCTGGTGTCTTGTGTTCAGCCAGCCCCCCCCGTCGGTGGTTCATGGTTCCAGAAATTTTTATTTATTCTGAAATAATTCTCCAAAAAGTTTCATCCAAATCCAAGAACTTTCATTTCTGCACAAAAACAACACCATGGTAGTTCTGCTGAAAGCAACATCAGTCCGGGTTTGTTTCGGTCGAATTTATTAAGAAAAAGATTCTTGCCCAACTAGGCCGAAGGCCCAGCCGAGCAAGCCGGCCCGCGTGCGCCACCTCATCCCTGCGCCGCGCCGCCGTGTCGTCAGCGGACTCCAACATGAGTCTGAGCCAGACTTCTCTCGCCGCCGCCCCTTGCCGAAGCCACCGCCCCCCCCCCTCGAGGCTTTAAAAGCGGACCCCCTGGCCCCTCTCTTGCCACCACTGTCGCCCGTCACCTCCGCAGCAGCAGCAGCCGCCGTTGCCGCCGCCCCCGCACCGTCGCCCACCCCGCCCACCCCATGGGCCAACCGGAGCCCCGCCCCCGCAGGAATCCCACCTCACCGCCGCCGGTCTTTTTTCGAGGAACCGGTAGAAACCGCCGCCGCCTGTTTTTTTTGGTTTTTCATTTGGATCGGTTAGATCAGCTTTTTCTGGTTTCGCTAATTAGCGAACGTTCGCCCAAACGCTTCTCTTAGCGAACGCGTTCGTTCGTTTGTCTCTGTTAACGAACGTTCATTCGTTAGCCTTTTCTTTTTATTTTATTTTCGGCCAGGGACCTATCCATGATTTTTTTATTGCAGATTAGACCCTGATCATTCGCAACTTTTTAACCGTTCATCCAAACCCAGTGAAACCAATGCCAAAATCTTCTTCTCGAACCCCTCTTTCTAGTTAATCAACTTGAACATGGTTTTTGACAATTTAAAATTTGGTTGCAAGCAGATTTGAATTCGAACTTCTTTTGACCGCAGTTTGAGTTTCGTAGCTCTGATTCAATTGATTCTTTTTGCATATCAAAGCTCTTCACTTGTACTTTCGATTTGGATCTTTTCATTCAAGTTTTACCCTTAAATCTATGCTTGAGTGCTTATGTATGCTATTATTTGCTTGCGATAGAGTTTCCGCAGTGCGAAGCGTGCTACTACGAGTCACTAGGGTTTTCAGATCGTCAGCAAGGCAAGTAACACTTTCATCATACCCCATTACCCAGTTTTTATGCATTAGGTTCAACCCTCAAACATTGCATGAGTAGGACTTGATAACATGTGGGTACTGGGAAGTAGTGATGAGGTAGTACATATTGCCTTTATTTTCAAACCCTGGGAGTTACTTCTATGTTATGCTTATACTACTATGCTATGACCGTAGACGTGGTTTGGTTGAGTGATCCATGACAGATGTGAGAGTTTTAATCAATGGTTAAACTTAAGGTAGCTACTTTAATACACATCTGGGTGGATTGGTTGAGGCACCCTGGAGCACCCAGTGGTTGTCTGGGCACTTGGAGCAATCCAGTGTTGTCCTAGAATATCCCAGAGTACCCGTGTGATTATCCTATGGTTTTCCACCCAGGCTCAAAGGGATCATAAGATTATTCATGCTAGAAACTTCTGTGTGCAGCCACAAGCCATTGTGGGCTCTGTCATAGTTGACTAAGTTGTGTGACCACTTTCAGTGGTAGGCTAGCATATGTAGGGGGTGTAGGTGGTACTGTCTACCTAGAGTAAAGAGTTAATGCTTCTGAAAGACTGTGTCT
This sequence comes from Triticum aestivum, assembly GCF_018294505.1. Lineage (NCBI taxonomy): Eukaryota > Viridiplantae > Streptophyta > Magnoliopsida > Poales > Poaceae > Triticum > Triticum aestivum. Next base: position 259,901,048 of record NC_057812.1, on the reverse strand, counting down.
CGGTCATCCGTTTCTCAAACACCATGTGTAAAAATCCAACCGAGGAGATCGAGTCTTCTGGGGAAAAGTGCGCAAACCTCTGCAGAGTGTATAAACTAATCAAGGTTAGCCGTGTCCCCGGTTATGGACATCTTGAGTATCAGGTACTTGAATTATTGTTTTGATCTCATCACTCTATTAATTAATTTGTTGGGTTGATGATTATTAATCTGGGATTGAGTTGGAGGAACCTTCTCAATAATTGCAACAAACTTTGTAGTTAAATAAAATTTATTCCTTTGTTGTAGGACAAAATTAGCTTTCTACAAAAATAACCATAGAGCCTCCACCAGCCAAATATGCATATAGATATAGCTACAACACGTTCATTACTCTACAGTGTTATTTTGCCAGCATATTCCATGTGCTGGCCCGTTTCGGCCTGCAACGTATTATGTTGAAGACATTTAAGATGAACAGTAAGGTGCGTTGGGTCGTTGTCTTGCACTAAGCTATGCTGTTGGAGTTGATGGACTCGCTTTATCTTCCAAGCCTTCCGCTGTTATGTTCATTAGATGGCCTTCAGCCATATTATTGTAATAAGTACTCTCTTTTGAGATATTCGATGTAATAAGTGTGTGATTGAAACTCTGTTATAAATCCTTCAAGTACTATGTGTGTCAGCATTACCCATCCAGGGATGACACTTATGCACGGAGATTTGACCGTTTGAGGTCGGATCGCTACATATGCACTCCAAAAGAAGAGAACTTGTTAGTGCCTACATGCAGTTTTGAACACTTGACAGATGAACATACAAACCCTAAACCAATATGAGGTGGGGGTGTATGTCCTAAAATCCTCCAAAATTCCTTCAGAAATCATAGTACATTGTCATTGTAAACTTGGGAAAAGGTGCAAAAGATTGAACTCCCTTATGGTTAGCATTTAACAGGAAAGGAACATCACCTCGATATACAGCTTCTTTAGGCACGGAAAGCATCTCAGGCAACTGACAACTTGGTCCAGGTTGGGGCTGACAGATTCTAGTGCCAAGACCTTCATTGTGCCCAGAGTTTGGGTGAAGCTTCGCTGGATGACAGAGGAACATACATCTTCAAAACTAGAAATAACGTTGATATCAAGAAGGAGAGGTATATAAGGCGACTGTTGTACCTGAAAGTTGAAGTATTTGACAGACGAGTAGCCCACCACTTTCAATTTCGGTGCAGAAATGACATTGATTCTTGTTGGACCTTGTTGATCAACTAGAAGTAATCTCTCAAGTGAAGGTGTGTCCTGGATGACCATATTGTAGTCCACCTTTTCTGATCTCGCATTGCAGCACCAGCAACACACATAAATAGTTCAGAGAGTCCTGGAGGTGATCTGCAAGGTACTCGACCAATTCATCGCCTGAAGACGAAGGAACTCGAGTGCAGTACAACCGCGGAGTAGGCGCTCCATGTTATCCTTTGGGATGTGGACGGCGACGAGCTCGAGGTGGTTCAGTCGTGGTAGAAAAAGAGCGGGCGCGTCATTAAGGGGAGGGGGGAATGGCAGTTCATGAACTTGGCGAGGCGCAGCGTGGGCGCAAAGTGGAGCACAGACGTTGGCAGCAAGCGCATATGCCCATCATTATAACTTAGCTTCTCGAGCTGATCTATAGTGTGGGATCGGAACCACTCGTCAAGCTTGGCTTAGTCCTTGCAATTGTCACGGAACTTGCCCGTGATAAGGCCTTTGATTGGGCCATCATGACTGTCGAGGATCTGGGAGAACACATCCAAGCTTTGGCGATAGCCATGGCAGAGCTTGTGGGCGTTGAGGAGGTCGACAAGGTGTGGAGCCATATGGTGCACCACCACCGGGAAAGGGCGGCTGTCCTCGCCCGATATTTGATTGGGAGGAGGGATATGATGACTATCAACATATCATTGGGGAGGTTGTTGATAAAGTCTAGGCCTGCTGGAGTCGCTTGCGGTTCTTTCTCGACCCGCCTCCACTTGTTGGCAGCCTCCTTCCCCACCTCGTCGGCGGGTACAGAAACATCTGTCTCCATATTCACGCCGTGCTCCGGTGCTTCAGTAGCCTCGGCGTCGCCACTCCCTCCGATGGGGCGCTTCGGCGGCATCCTCGTACACTGACGGCTTTGAGGACTCAGAGCGGCGTCGAGGATGCGGGCGGAGAGAGAGAGAGAGGAATTGTGTGTGTGGCGAGGATGGGGGGTGCGGCCGCTCGGCGGCACCATTTATAGACCTGTGGGAGCGAGGCGGGCGGCGGTCCAAGGTTGTCTCGCTTCCTGGTGAGAACGACTACTTAATCTCTAGTATGAATGAAATATATGCTTAATTACTGAATTTTAGTTGCAAAAAATAGATAGTGCTATTGATTTTTAGCTGCATATTTTGACAAATCGTAGTGTCTCTTGGCTTAGTGCCGAAGTTTGGCTTTAATTTGCATACCATAATCTGAACCGTTTGCATTGAAGAGATGCACAAATCCTGCGTTGAACAGCTTGTACGCTTCCCGGTGAGCCTGCGCACCAGACTGCGCTCGCATGCCTCCCGCTCAGTCAAGCAGTTGTCCACACGACACCTCCTATAGCCATTAAAACAAAGACATGTGGCGTCACGTGAATGGTTAAACGAACGCACGTGGTTTGAATTATACAAACATTTGAGACATTAAAGTGGCGGCTATTTTTTTCAAAATGCATTTGTTGGTTGTCATTATTCTAGTGCGCCTTCTCGTAAAATGGACACGAAAAATACCACAGCATGTTGGGTGCCCTTCCATGATAGCATGCCAAGTATCATGAATTTCATACGACTTTTGGATTTACTAGAATTTAAAAACTAGGCATCTCGATGTTTTGCCGGGAATGAACGGTGCCCTGGTGTTTGAAATTCATTTTCATTTCTTGCATGGGACCTAAGCATGCACCCAAGGACACAGATTTGATTTTTAACCAATTTATATGCATTGGAGCATGTGCATGTAGTTCAAATTTGAATTATGCACGTAAATGCATTGAAAGCTCACTTAATGCATAAAAATGTCCAAACGAACCCCAAAAAATCATAAAAATAACACAACACTCCTGTTGTTCTATGTTGACACGAGAAATTTTTTGAAAGCAATAAGAGGAAATGGATATCGTTTCGTCCCCAAAGGTGGGGCATTCCCTACCGAAACCATCATTCTTGTTGTGAGAAGCTCTGGTTTGTGAGAAGCATATACCCAAACCTGCCCCAAATGGGAAAAAATATTACCACGGCATGTTGATGCCGCTCCATGATAACATGCCAAGTTTCATGAATTTTTTTATTATACGTGTCGGGGATATACCCCGCGGTGTAAACCGGCTGGAAGTTAACCCGGCCGGACTTGGCGGTTTATCTGATGACCCCGCTGACACTTGGCGAGTTACTGGCGACCCGCCCTGACCTGGCGGTTTACAAGCAACCCACCTGGTCATTATGACTCACCGATGATCCGGCGTGCGGGACAGACGGATGACAAGGCCCAAGGCCTAGAAGGCCGGTTCACGTTAATGGTGGGCCGATTTAAGAGGAAAGGCATGAGGAATATTTGTCCTACAAGGAGTTAAGACCTGGACTTATATCCGGTTTGTATTAGGGAGAGACTAGTCCTAATCCAACTAGGACTAGTCATGTAACCCACCCCTCCAACATATATAAGGAGGGGCAGGGCTCCCCAAAAGAAGGGGAGAAGATTGACAAGTTCCACAAGTTGGACAAGTTAGGTTTAGACAATAGCTCTCGAGATAGAGCACTCTTGTAACCGTGATCATCATCATCAATATCAATGAAGCAGGATGTAGGCTTTTACCTCCACCATGAGGGGACGAACCTGGGTAAAACATCGCGTCTCTCGTCCCGCTCAACCCCTCTCAAGCTACCACATAGATGCGTTGGCCTCGCGACTAAGTCCTGACACTAAGGACATCTGCCGTGACAATTCCACGACAGTTGGCGCCCACCGTGGGGCCTGCACGCGGTGGTGTTGAGTTCTTGAAGGGATCTCTCCCAGGGATGGAGGATCTTGCATGATCATCCGGTGAAAAAGAGTCATCAATGCAAGTTTAAGTTTGAGAGGTTAGGGTTTTGTACGTGCAGCCGCGCATGACCCGGAAGGCAGATATATTGTTTGGTGCGCCGCCGTCAAGTCATATGTTTTCAAGCCATCCGAAAAACAATAGGATTCACCACGACGGCTGCCGATGTTTATCCGCCGAAGCCATCAAGTTGCACACGTTTCTGCAGTTAGAGTTGCCGAGTTGTTGTTTCTGATTAAATCAAAGAGTGCAGACATGCGCATTGTTTACATTGCATTAAGCATCAACCTGGTGTTTTCAAGTACTAGTACGCCACTAGAAGACAAGGAGAGAGGCTACGAGGAGATTAATTCTAGAATTGAGAAAAGGTCTGCGGCCCCGTCTCGCTGAACCGCCTCGCCGGGGCACCTCCACCGCCGCGAGTCGGCCTCGCTGCCGTTCTGGCCGGAGCCAGCCTCATCGAGTTTCCTTCCTTCAGGTCACGGCCTTGCTTCTGCCTCTGACCCGCCTGCCGCCATCACTGTCTGACCAAGTCCGCCTTCTGCTATGGCTGGATTGTGAGTCCGCCTCCGAGTCGCCCTAGCCGGTGTGCCAAGCTGTGGCTATGGTCGGCCCGCTTCAAGTCTGTGAGCCGCCCGGCCTCGAGGAGCCTCTGCTCCTACCCCGTGGGTTTCGCTGCTGCTGCCGGATTACCAATGATTCAACGACCTTGGCTTCGACACCGAGTCCGCTTCGGCCTTCAAGTCGCCAAGCCCCTCGCTGGCTCCGGCTCCTGTACGCCGCCATATGTGACCTTCAATTTAAGTTATTACATCGTCCTGCCCACACGGCCTCGCGGTCGTCCGCCCCTACCGTCGCCTTGGCCTTCACTTCCGCACAACACCGTGAGCCGCCCGGTCGCCCTCTGGACCGTCCTGCCTCAAGCTGCCACTGGAGAGTCGTCGTCAAGCCTCACTACTTCGGAGTCGCCTTCATGCATTTCCTGCTCTGGCCCTGGTTGCCTCTCACGCCATAAAGTCGGTTGCCAAGTTCTACTCCGGGCCACCACCGCGCGAGCTCGTGTCTGCAGTGATGAGCCGTCTGACGCATCCAAGGTGTTTGCCTCAACCCGCCGGTTCACCAGCACTTCTCCACTGCCGCGGCAATGACGCCTTGAGCTGCTATCGTGACCTTGAGTTGCTGCTTCTGAACCGCCGTCTGTACCGTTGCTCGTTTTCACTTCTGAATCGCCGGTGCCATGCGTGCTTCGGCCGTAGCTCGTTGAACTACAATGTCAAGACTAGCCTCAGAACTGCTGTTGGAAACAAACAAAGATCAAAGGAAAATGCTATGCTACTGTGATGGTCAAGTCAGCCACGAGAACCACCATTTTCTCATAAGAAGACAGAAGCAAAAGCAACTAGTATTACAGTACTAGTATCGCGTGGCGCTAGGAGGATCACATGGTCAAGGAATCAATTAGGGGTGCTGGTAATACTCCATGAAAACTAAAATACTGGCACATCTACACTGATGTTTGGTCCGATCAAATTCTAGCCTGCGCACAGATCATTTGTCTACTTTTAACACATATTCATCCGAGTCTACTTTTAACACATATTGTTTTTTGTCAAAAAACAATTTATCTTTGTTGCAATGTTTTTATGCAGGATAATTATTTATGACAAATGTATTGTTACGCCGGGACTGCGCCTGTGATTGACTCACGCGTCTGCACCAGCTTACAACTCCATGAACGGTTTACATCCGTCCACGCATGCGGCTGACTCATTGTTCACGCCGATTTACAAACATCACGGCCGATTCACCCCTCCGCACCGGTTTACCACACTGTGGCCGGTTCACCCGTGATTAATTTCAGCTTCATACGGTTATCATCAACTTCATGGCGGGTTATTCCCGGCCTAAACACATCATGTGATACCCATATGAAATATATTTTATTAGTACATATTATGTTTATCAAATAGCAGTTTATCTTTGCCTTGGTCTGCAATACTGTTTATGCAGGACAATTGCTCATTACAAATGAGGCGCTATGTTACGGGCACGGAGCACACGCTAGCAACGTTCTGCACTGGCGTTTCGTTCGTGTCCTACCACCCGGTGAATGAATGTGAGAAGGTCGCCGTCCCTGTGGCCCAGTTTACATCAGCTTGTCGGGACCGCGCCCATGATTAACTCGCCCGAACGAGCCAGTTTATGACACCGGTGTCGATCTTCCCCGTCTGCACCAGCTTATAATACCGCGGCCGACTCATCTGTCCGAGCTGCCCCTGATGTTGTGGTCGTCCGTCTCTCGCGGCCTGGTCACATCAACATACCGGGCCGCACCCGCCTTTCTTCCCACAAATTGGAGGCAAATTATCATCAACCATCGTCTGCACTGGATGGTTCAATGGACATGCACACAAGTCGCCGCTACTATAGTTTGGTTAAACTTCAAGGAGCCAGTTGGAAGGAACCATTGGCCGAGTTGCTGAGACGGCTCATATGGGATCATTTATAACCCGACGCAGTCATCTCAACCTTCTGTGGATTCACATCGTGCTGTCAACACCAATGATATACAAGTTATGCCGGTTTATATCACGATCAAATATGGAGAACCTCAAGCAGAATCCTCGAGTCACCTTGAGACTCGGGGGCTATGATGACATGACTCAGCGAATATTGCCAGTTTCAGCAAATTTAAAGACCCCGGGACGATGGAGGGAGGGATAACCCGGTCCCGGAGAATACTGTTATATTGATGAAAGTTTAAAGGCCGTCAGGAAATTTCCGGCTTAGAAAGTATATGACAGTTATACAATCCCGGCTCGATGAAGAAATTCCGGGTCATCAGAAATGACTCCGGTTTACAATCCGGTTCAAAAAAAATCTATTCTCCTACAAAGCTCTGAAGCGCTCAAATCCAGTTTAACAATGTCCGGTTCAAAAGGGAATTAACTTCTCGCAAGTTCGAGTTCAAGGGCCGTCAGAAAATTTCCGGCTAAAAATAAGGATTCCGGTTTGAAATCCGGTTCAAGGGAAAGATATCTCCCACAAAGCTTTGAAGCTCTCAATATCCGGTTTAACATCCGGTTCAAGAAGAATTTATCTCTTGCAAAAAGTTAAATATTGCCAAAGAGGACCTGCTGCCATGATGCGCGGTTCAAACATGGGTATCCCGCCTTATTGGCCTGACATATTATTGATCACATGGGGGCTTCTGCTTCATAAAGCGGGGTCTCTGGTATTTTACATCATGTGTGGTTACACGGAGTTGTTCTAAAGCGGCCTCCGGTTTACCCCTTGAGTTTGGTTTTTAAAAGCATTGTGTTATATCACTTGGAGGATTGGTCGTGTCTGAACCAATACCATACCTCTTGATAGGCGAGAGCCACTAGATCACTTCGGGACTTGGTCACGTCTGAACCACTCATGCCTCTTGATCGGCCTAAGGCCACAGAATCACTTGGGGGCTTGGTCGAACCTGAACCATGACCATGCCACTTGATCGGCATAAATTTCACGGTTTCATTTGGGGACCTGGCTGACTAGAACCATAGTTACACCTAATGGGAGCTTGGTCGTGTTCGGCCATGGTAACACCATCTGATCAGCTCAAATAAACCTTTTTTTGCAACGTTTTGTCTTTGCACTTGATTTACACTTTTCTTTGAAGGTTTTTTTTTGCTTTTTATTGCGTTTTTTTAAACCGACAAAGTTTTTTAACCAATCAATTGATGGAACACAGTTCACGTCAATCCGGAGACTATTTGCCCGGTTTGATCCTTGTTGTTAACATCCTCTTATGGAGTAACATGGTGTTTATCACAACCCAGCACGGTTTTATTATAAACCGGCACAATATGGAAGGAGTTATTAGTACTCAAGATTTGGGTTATCACCCTTACTACAAAAAGTAGGTAAAACCAACGATGTGATTCAATGTCACAGGTATGATATATTTCATATTTTATTATTCTTAAGTGCAGCCTTGGTTATAAACCCGGGTTATATGTTGGGTATTATGACCCGTCCGGCGGTAAACCGCCAGGACACTTTAAACTTGTTGTATGCAGAAACAGGTTTGTTAAACCGGCCTGGCTTTGGACAACAAGTCGCTAGTATATATTTGGATTGCGCCATTGGAATCATGCGCTTATAAATCATTGGGTTATATTATTCAAATAGCCAAACTTGGCTGAAATTTCATTATGATGTTGAATGAATAAGGTTTTCATACCAGATTATATTATCTTGAATAGCCTACATGGATGGATTTTTATTATTAAGGTTTTCAAAGTCGCTATAGCGCAATGTCTACTCTTTTATCAAAGGATATGATTTATTCTACAATGGAAGGAATAGTCCCGAGTCGCTGCAGGCTTACAACCCGGCACTTGGGGGCTACATTATTCAAATTGAGATTACATGCAAGTCTCATGTCGCTGCAAGCATGCACCATGACACTTGGGGGCTAATGCAAAGTCATTTTTACTAGTCTTACTGAAGACCCGACTCATCATATTATAATGAGCCAGCCCTTGGGGGCTACCAATTGCTCCTGTCAACAATTCAAGGTACACAAGTTTTCGTCCATAATATTGAAGAATCCATTGCTCAGTTGGTAAAGCACAAAGCTCTTAACCTTGTGGACGTGGGTTCAAGCCCTACGATGGAAGCTACATTATAATATGTTATTTTCATTATATGTATATATATCAAGTCCCGGTTCAGTATTATCTTACTAAGCCGGCCCTTGGGGGCTACACGTTGTTGTTCAAAGTTTACAAGATTATACTTACAAAGTCCCTGCTCATTATTGCATAATGACCCGACCCTTGGGGGCTACACTGGTGAAGTTTTTATGAGCATCAAGTAATTACAAGTCCCAAGTTGCTGCAAGCATGGCAACCCGGCACTTGGGGGCTACATATATGGAGTATTCAGTTTTGAGATGAAGAAACCGGATTTCTTCAAGGTTGAAACACTTATTGGAGCAAGTCTTAAGTTATCACTATGTTCTCCTCTTAAGACTTGGGGGCTACAGTTATTATGCATATAAAGGAGGAATATCTTCATTTTATCAGTTTTGAGCAAATCAGGAAGATCAATTACATAACCCGGTGTTGACAACAATTATGACCGGTGCCATCAATATTTATAAACCGGCCATTTTGGTAATATTAAACCGGCAAGTTTTACATCTTCAAACCGGCTGAATATCAGATAAGTATTTTTAGACCCATATTTCTTAAACCGGCGGAGCTGAATCAAAGGAGTTATTCTTCACAATATTTCTCGGTGACAAGCCAATGTCGGCAAATTGGTTATGAAGCTGGTTTGTTGACCCGGATTTCCCAAAAGGAGGAAATAACAAGGAGTTAAGGATGATCAGGTACCAGTTTACAAAAATTCTTAACCCGGAGCATAACCTGTCAAATTTGTTCTTGTGTTTATTTTGCAGCATAAGTTTACCATGAATAAATCCAAGTTAAACTTGGGGGCTAATGTCGGGGATATACCCCGCGGTGTAAACCGGCTGGAAGTTAACCCGGCCGGACTTGGTGGTTTATCTGAAGACCCCGTCGACACTTGGCGAGTTACTGGCGACCCGCCCTGACCTGGCGGTTTACAAGCAACCCACCTGGTCATTATGACTCACTTGTGATCCGGCGTGCGGGACAGATGGATGACAAGGCCCAAGGCCCAGAAGGCCGGTTCACGTTAACGGTGGGCCGGTTTAAGAGGAAAGGCATGAGGAATATTTGTCCTACAAGGAGTTAAGACCCGGACTTATATCCAGTTTGTATTAGAGAGAGACTAGTCCTAATCCAACTAGGACTAGTCATGTAACCCGCCCCTCCAACATATATAAGGAGGGGCAGGGCTCCCCAAAAGAAGGGGAGAAGATTGACAAGTTCCACAAGTTGGACAAGTTAGGTTTAGACAATAGCTCTCGAGATAGAGCACTCTTGTAACCGTGATCATCATCATCAATATCAATGAAGCAGGATGTAGGCTTTTACCTCCACCGTGAGGGGCCGAACCTGGGTAAAACATCGCGTCTCTTGTCCCGCTCAACCCCTCTCAAGCTACCACATAGATGCGTTGGCCTCGCGACTAAGTCCTGACACTAAGGACATCTGCCGTGACAATTCCACGACAATGTGAGTTTTGGATTTACTAGAATTTAAAAACCAAGCATCTCAATGTTTTGTCGGCAATCAACGGTGCCCTGGTGTTTGAAATTCATTCCCATTTCTTGCATGGGACCTAAACATGCACCCAAGGACATATATTTGATTGTTCAACCAATTTATATGCACTGGAGCATGTGCATGTAGTTCAAATTTGAATTATGCACATAAATGCATTTAAAACTCACTTAATGCATAAAAATGTCCAAATGAACCCTGAATAATTCCAATTCTTTTATGATCACTGGAGATAAAAGATCTAGCAATTCAAACACCTTCCTTGGCCGCTGTGACCCCATTTTGTAATTCAAATCAAGAGTAAAAATCAAGTAGATCCCAGACAGTTTATTATAACCAACCGTGTGAGATGCAACACAAAATATCTTCGAACTGTGTCTGAATAAGGGACCGTGTCTGATGACACTTTGCGTGCCAGTTTTTTGGCTGAAGCGATTCCAAATTTTTGGCTTCCGCGGAAATATCTACCTCCCCGCCCCGCCCCTCCCCCTTACCAAAAGCCACATTTCCCCTGTTTCCACCTTCCTTTCCAAGTTGAAACCTTCACTCCTTGCTTGTAGCGCCGCCACCTCCTCGCCGGTGACTCTCCTTCACGTTGCTCGCCCTCGCCTATCTATGCAGGTAGTCCACACCCGACCCCCATCCTCCTCCTTCCACATCCCACATGCCCCGACCGCCGGTGGAAGCGCGACACCTTCCACCCAAATCATCGACCCCTCCACCAAATAAGCGCCAGCCTAAGCCATGGTGCACGCAGTATAGCCGGGACCTCACGGAGCATTTGGCAGCGGAGAAGCAAATCGCGGCCCCATGCGCGGATGATGTCATGATGGCTGCCATTCATGCCGACCCCCAGATCTTGGAGGAGCACCTGGCCGTCGAGGCCACCGTTGACGCCTCACGCGTCGACGCCGCGACGCGGTTGGCTTCTTTAAACGACAGTTCATGGCATTTTCTCGAGGCCACCGTCGGTGCCTTCGATGAAGACTACGAGGTGTTTTGTCAGCGTGCACGTGCTTACCTCATCTCAAGAGCCAGCAGGTTGGTGCCCGGAGCGGCTCAGGCAACTCACCACTACAACGAGGGCACCCACGATGCGGAGGGCCTCGCCCTCTTCCTTATCTAAGGAGGCAATCGTCATTGATATCTCCGACAATGAGGAGTAGCCTGTCTTATTAGCTCACTATACGGACCCATGTTCAGTTTGCTAGCTACTGCCTTTCCTTAACAAATTCTAGTGAATTGTGCTATCTACTTTTACCATGCAATCTTCTGCTATAGTGTATATGTTCTATATGTCGTGCAATGTGGTGTTCAGTTAACTACTTGGTTCAATTCTGCAAATTTGATGTTCAATTCTTCAGGGTGCAATATTTGCAAGTTGTTAAGCATGCTTGGTTTGGTTAACTGTCTGATCTTCTATTAGGAGTATGTTATATTATGCAATGTGGTGCTCAGTTAACGTTTGGTTCATTTTTTGTGGTGTTTAGTTAACTGCTTGGTTCCATTCTGCAATGTGATGTTCAATTGATGCGGCTGCATCTGTTATTGTATACCATGTGAGGAATAAATCGAATTTGTCTATACTAAATACATGAGAAACAAATACAATTGCTATATTTCCAGGTTGTTAAGCATGCTTGGTTTGGTTAACTATCTGATCTTCTATTAGGAGTATGTTATATTGTGAAATGTGGTGCTCAGTTAACGTTTGGTTCATTTGTTGTGGTGTTTAGTTAACTTCTTGGTTCAATTCTGCAATGTGATGTTCAATTGATGTGGCTGCATTCTGTAATTGTATACCATGTCAGGAACAAATCGAATTTGGCTGCACTTAATACATGAGAAACATATATAAGTGCTATATATCCTAATTCTTAATCATGCTTGGTTTGGATAAATGGGTTTTCCATGTGGCTTGAATTAATCTGATGAATCTGCAATGTGCTTATTTTTCATCAACATATTTTATTGATAGCATGCTAACCCTTACTTAACCTGATGACTAACTACCTTATATGTGTTTCAGGGAAACAATGGGAAGCACTGAGGTTTACAAGATGGTACTAACTATTATACCTTGCCTTTTTTATTCCTTTGCCCCGTTTCCAATATAGAGAAGATATTTATGCACATCCTTGTTTTCAGGGTTCACTGATGATTACCTCTCAAACCACCTCTGTGGTCAGGAGCCGAGGAAAGTTTTCATACAACACCCACGGTTCAATATTGAAGTGTTCTTGAAGAGGTCGAAGGATGGAAGGTCAATCATCCACATGCACTGGCCTAAAGTTGCAAAGACCTTCAACATGAATGAAGGCTCAATATTCGCCTTTCGCTTCAGCTATTTTCCAGATGAGATGCATCTCTCTATGTACCGTCTATGATGCTAATTTCGAAAGGTTCTAGATGTTGCATGTGAAACTTGCTGCTGGTGCAGTTGTGTAATGGGGTAGCTGAGTGCTGAAGCTATATCATGTTGTACTCCGATGTATTTCAATTATGAAATCATGCTTCCTTAATATGGAAATGGAATATATTATGTGTTTAATATGAATGTCAATTAGATTAGTAAATGGATTATTAATAATAGGGTAATTAGCCCGCTAATTGGCCAATTAGCTTGCTAATTGGGTTTTCCTATTGCAAACTGTTAATGAGAAAACACCGTGGTGATGACCTCAGGCAACGCACATAGTTTCTAGGCATAAACCGTGTTGGATCACTGAACAATCAAACACGACAGTCTCTTCAAAACTGTTTGCGTTATGCCACCTTGCGCAAACATTTTCCTTGTAGTGACTGTGTGGGATGTATATACGAACGGAAATGTTTATCGGTGACTGACTGTGTGGGATGTACTTACGACCGGAAATGATTTTGCCTGTATAATTGTATTTTTAGCACTACTGTACGTATTTCTGTATTTCAGAGCTCGCCGGTCGCACATGACCTCATTTTGCCAAGCGCGTGTGCCAGGAGGGTATATCCCCAACGGTTTCTGGGTCGTGTGGGAAGGACCCCCCTCTCGCCCACACTCACTTGGCGACGGTTCCGAATGCCCTCACAGAAAGGGGTTAAAAACCGTTTGTTTAGGACCGACGCGTACCAGTGAAAAGCACAATGTTATGACGATATCTAAGGCAATGATTATGAAATATAGGCATCATGTCCATGTCAAGTAGACCAAAACGATTCTGCATCTACTACTATTACTCCATACATCGACTGACTCCTGCCTGCATCTAGAATATTAAGTTCATGAAGAACAGAGTAACACATTAAGTAAGATGACATGATGTAGAGGAATTAACTTAAGCAATATGATGAAAACCCCATCTTTTTATCCTCGATGGCAACAATACAATACGTTCCTTCATGCCCCTACTGTCACTGGGAAAGGACACTACAAGACAGAGCCCAAAGCTAACCACTTCTCCCATTGCAAGAAAAACCAATCTAGTTGGCCAAACTAAACTGATAGTTCTAAGAGAATTACAAAGATACCAAATCATGCATATCAGAATTCAGAGAAGATTAAAATAATATTCATAGATAAGCTGATCATAAATCCACAATTCATCAGATCTCGACAAACACACCGCAAAAGAATATTACATCGGATAGATCTCCAAGAACATCGAGGAGAACATGGTATTCAGAATCAAAGAGCGAGAGAAGAAGCCATCTAGCTACTAGCTATGGACCCGTAGGTCTGAGCTAAACTACTCACGCTTCATCAGAAGGGTAGTAGAGTTTATGTAGAAGCCCTCCGTGATCGAATCCCCCTCTAGCAGTGTTGGTGATATACCCCGCGGTATGACCCGGCCGGAGTTATAACCCGGCTGGGATGTAACACCCCGGATGTAACTTTCCCAATTTGTAATCCAACTCTTGCCGTTTCCGGCGTTAAGTTATATTTATTTCCTCGGGTTCGGGTTTTGTCTCCATGTGTTGTTGTCGTTGTCATGCATCTCATATAATGTCATCATGTGCATTGCATTTGCATACGCGTTCATCTCATGCATTCGAGCATTTTCCCCGTTGTCCGTTTTGCATTCCGGTGCTTCGTTCTCCTCCAGTGGTCATTTCTACCTTTCTTTCGTGTGTGGGGATTAAACATTTCCAGATTGGACCGAGACTTGCCAAGCGGCCTTGGTTTACTACCGGTAGACCGCATGTCAAGTTTCGTATCTTTTGGACTTCATTTGATACTCCAACGGTTAACCGAGAGTCCGAAAAGGCCTCGTGTGTGTTGCAGCCCAACACCCCTCCAATTTGGCCCAAAACCCACCTAACTCTACTCCATCATCTAGAGTGTTCGATCACGATCGCGTGGCCGAAAACTGCACCTCATTTGGACTCTCCTAGCTCCCTCTATGCCTATAAATAGACCCCCCGATTTTCGGATCTCCTCCCCCCCCCCCCCCCCGAAACCCTAAATTTCGCCTCCGCGCCCCGGACACGTCCGTCCCGGGCAGACGGAATCGCGCCGCCGCGCCCAGCCAGTCTCAGCCCACCACGTGTCCTCCGTCGCCGCCTCCCACCGCGCGGCCCGGGAGCCCACGGCCGGCCCCCGCGGCCCGCTCCCTCGCCCCGCCGCCTGGCTGCCCGCGCTGCCCGGTTGCCCCCGACGCCGCCGCCTCCTCACGCACCGCCGCCGCCTGCCTCCTCCTTGCCGGAGCCGGCCACCGCCGCCCCGCTCCGCTCCGGCCGCCGAGCTCGCCGGCGCCGCCGCATCCACGCGCCGCCGCCGCGCCAACCGCCTCCGTCCGCCCCGGCCGACCTCGCCTCTCCCTCCTCCGGCCTCTTCCTCCCCGCCGACAAACAGTGCTCGCCGGAGCAGCCGCCGCCTCGCCGGAGCTCCTCGGTTCACGTGCCGATCTAGATCTGGGACGAACCCTAGGTCAAATTCGCCTAAGTCCCTGATATTTTCAGTTCAAGTGCTCCTGTTCGTGGCTCCGTAACTTTTCATCTGTAGCTCTGATTCATGCATATAGCATATCAAAATGTTCATCTCAGAGAGTACATCATTTCATTCCATTGCATCATTTTCATTTGAGCTCATCTTGATGCCTAAAATGCTGTTAGAAGAGGGCTACTTGAGTTAATTGTCAGATCTGCTACTCCATTTAGGTTTTTGTCATTTTTGCCATGATTAATGTGTGCATGCTATGCCCATGGGTTCTACATATGTTTTGTTAAGGGTTTTGTCATATTTCCAGAGGTGCAACCCATGTATTTTTGTGATGTGTGTGGTGTCTTGTGTAAGCTTACAAAGTGGTGCACTTGTTAATTCTGTTTTCAGGGACTTAGCAATTCCACTAAGTCCTGGATCTGTTTATATCATGATGCCATATGTTCTTGCTGTTTCCTAGTGATCCGTGCCTGTTTTGAGGATGATCAGTAAGGATGTCTTGTTAATTTTCTAGTGATCTATACATACATGTCTTTGTTTGCAATTATGGAGCACCCTAGCTTGAGTCAATCGAGCTCTACTTTTGCTACTTTGTGAATCTGGGCAGATTGTCAACTTGTTTGCAATTTTGCCGGTGATGTTGTAGTTGATCCGTGCATGCTATGCTATTGTTCTTGCCATGTCTAGCTTGCATTTTGTGCCTTATTGATGGATGTATGCTTGTCTTGCCATGAATTGCACCGTAGTGAGTGCATCGAGCTCGTAAACATGCCTACTTGAGCTATATTTCAGCATGTGCCAGTTTTCACTAAGTCTAAAAACTGATTATGTTTTTGCCATGTTCACATGCTTGCAATTGTATTTTTTGATCCCTTTTGGCTTAAGGTCACTAAGTGACTTTTGTTAAGCTCTTTGAGTAGCTCCATGCCATGCTTTACTTTGCCATGTTCAGATCCTGTAGCATGTAGTTTTGTTGCTCCGAAGAGGGCTACCTGATCTGAAATTCCAGACTAGTGTTAATTTCACAAAGTCTGAGATATGTTTGCCATATGCATTTTTGCCATGCTTGTTTGAACCTGTTAATGGACGAATTGACTGTAGCTCAGTGCTAGACTTTTGTTAAGAATCTTGAATGCATCCCTGCCATGTATTTTGTTGTCATGTTTAGTTGCTGTAGCATGTTCATCTCATTGCATTTAGTTGGCTACTTGCTGTAAATCGCAGACCGGTGTCATATTTGAATCGCTTGCCATTTCCAAATCGTAACTCCGATTCCGGCGTTCTTTATATTGCTTTCAAGCGATTTCATCTCATCTTCCTAGTGGCACACTTGGATTTCCATGTTGAGGCCAGGTTCATGCATTTCCTGTCATATCTTGCATTTTGCATCCCGCATCGCATCCCGCATAGCATATCATCTTTGCATTGTGTTGTTTGAGTTTGCACATGGTTGATTGTATCCTTGTTGCTTGTTTGTCTTGTTTGGGTAGAGCCGGGAGACGAGTTCGCTAATGAGGAGCCCGTTGAGTTTGCTTTCGAGGATCCAGTCAACTCTGACAACTGTGCAGGCAAGATGATCATACCCTCGAAATCACTACTATCTTTGCTATGCTAGTCTGCTCGCTCTTTTGCTATGCCATTGCTACGATGCCTACCACTTGATTTCAAGCCTCCCAAATTGCCATGTCAAACCTCTAACCCACCATTGTCCTAGCAAACCGTTGATTGGCTATGTTACCGCTTTGCTCAGCCCCTCTTATAGCGTTGCTAGTTGCAGGTGAAGATTGGAAGGCCGTTCCTTGTTGGAACATTTATTTACTTGTTGGGATATCATTATATTATCTTGTTATCTTAATGCATCTATATACTTGGTAAAGGGTGGAAGGCTCGGCCTCTCGCCTAGTGTTTTGTTCCACTCTTGCCGCCCTAGTTTCCGTCATATCGGTGTTATGTTCCCGGATTTTGCGTTCCTTACGCGGTTGGGTTATAATAGGAACCCCTTGATAGTTTGCCTTGATTAAAGCTTTTCCAGCAATGCCCAACCTTGGTTTTACCATTCGCCACCTAGCATCTTTTTCCCTTGGGTTACCGGAGCCCAAAGGTCATCTTATTTTAACCTCCCCCCCGGGCCAGTGCTCCTCTAGGTGTTGGTCCGAACTGAGCTGCCTGCGGGGCCACCTCGGGGAAACTGGAGGGTTGGTTTTACTCGTAGCTAGTCTCATCTGAGTGTGCCCTGAGAACGAGATATGTGCAGCTCCTATCGGGATTTGTCGGCACATTCGGGCGGTGTTGCTGGTCTTGTTTTAACCTACCGAAGTGTCTTGAATAACCGAGATACCGAGTCTGATCGAAACGTCTTGGGAGGAGGTCTATTCCTTCGTTGACCGTGAGAGCTTGTCATGGGCTAAGTTGGGACTCCCCTGCAGGGATTTGAACTTTTGAAAGCCGTGCCCGCAGTTATGGGAAGATCGGAATTTGTTAATGTCCGGTTGTAGATAACTTGAACCTTAATTAATTAAAATGAATCAACTGAGTGTGTTACCATGATGGCCTCTTCTCGACGGAGTCCGGGAAGTGGACACGATGTTGGAGTAATGTTTGCGCAGGTGGTTCTCTAGTTTCTCGCTCGTGCTTTGCCCCCTCTTCTCGCTCTCTTTTGCGATTAAGTTAGCCACCATATTTTGCTAGTCGCTTGCTGCAGCTCCACATATATTTACCTTGCCTTACCTATAAGCTTAAATAGTCTTGATCGCGAGGGTGCGAGATTGCTGAGTCCCTGTGGCTCACAGATTACTATTACACCAGATGCAGGGCCTGATGATTCCGCTCTAGGAGACGCGTTTGAGCTCAAGTGGGAGTTTGACGAAGACTCTCAACGTTACCATGTTTCCTTTCCCGATGATCAGTAGTGGTGCCCAGTTGGGGGTGAACGGGACCATTGTCGCATGTTGGGTTCTCTTTTATTTTGGCGCCGTAGTCGGGCCATGAGTGTTTGGATGATGTAATGTTATTTATGTACTTGATTGACATGGCGAGTGTAAGCCAACTATGTTATCTCCCCTTTATTATTTACATTACATGGGATGTTGTGAAGATTGCCTAACTTGCGACATATGCCTTCAATGCGATTATGTCTCTAAGTCGTGCCTCGACACGTGGGAGCTATAGTCGCTTCGAGGATGTTACAAGTTGGTATCAGAGCCTTCCCCGACCTTAGGAGCCCCATTGCTTGATCGTTTTTATCGGCCGAGTTGTGTCTAGAAAAATGTTTTGGAGTCAATTAGGAATTATATATCGGTGAGTTAGTAATTCTTTTTACTTCCCAGTCTCCTCATCGCTCTGGTAAGGCATCCTGACGTAGAGTTTTGACTCTTCTCTTCTCAAATTTCACTAAAAAAAAATTTAGGATCACGCGGGTATCTTAGAATCGTTCCGATGGTTTTATGATGAGAACATTGTCTTGGTGCCTCCTGTCAGGGGTTTAGTGGAAGTGTCCCGGGGAGTTGAGCTCTGAGGTGATGTCATCATAATTTTATCGTTGCAGTTCTGGTATACCTGAGTTTAGTACGCCAACATCGAAAATCTCTTTTATGCAGTTCGTTGGTGAGATAACCTCGACGCCACCCAGTACTGGGGCGGGAGTTTGGGAGTATCGCCATAACTTGTATAATGGATGCTTTTCGAAGGTTGAGGTAGATGGTTTCCGAAGGTTTCTTGGTTATGTGTTGAAGGATGGATACATCTGGATGTAGGATTTGCTAGTTTGGGTGAGATATTATGCTTCCCCTGTATCCCCAACACCTGATTGCATAACCGGAAAGGTTCGGGAGTTTCATAGGTGGGAATTCTAGTAGCTCTAGTTCTTCTTCCATGGATATTGGTTTGAGATTGGGATTTCTTACCGATTATTCGTTCTTGATCCGTACCTTGTTGATTTATTTCCCTACCTTAATTCTTCGTGGCTTCTCAATTTATGGATACGTGACCATTTCTAGAGGAATGCATTCGTTCATTTTGTTCGGATGTGAAGACTATATGTTGCAATTTTTCATTCCGTTGGATTCAGCTTCAATATATCTGTCTATCAATGTGCTAATGGATGTCGACCTCTTCAGGATGGCTCCTCCAACGCGCACGACTCCGATTCCTGATCCGTCACCACCTCCACCTCCTCCAGAGGCATGGCAAGCTGTGATGGCCGCAACCAATGCAAACACACAGTTGATCATGCAAATTCTTCAAGAGCGCAATCAAGGCAACCAAGGGAATCAAGGCAGCAATCAGAATCACTTTGCTACACTCAACCAGTTCCTTGCTAACGGGCCAAAGACTTTCAGCAATTGTGTTGAGGCAACCGATGCTGATGATTGGCTTGTGGATCCGTGCAAGCATTTCGAGTGCAGTAACGTCAGGCCTGAGGACTTTGTCAAGTTCGCTTCCTTCCAACTCAAAGATCAAGCTGTAGAATGGTTCCAGCAGTACAAGGACTCCAGAGGTGGACGTGTTATCACTTGGGATGATTTCCGTCGAGATTTCCGAGCTCATCATATTTCCCAGAGCGTGGTTGAAAGCAAGCATGAGGAATTCCGCAACCTGAAGCAAGGCTCTTTGTCTGTCTATGACTACAACAAGTTGTTCCAGAAGCTCACCCGCTTTGCCAAGCAGGACGTCCCTGATGAGAAGAGCATGATATACCAGTTCAGGGGTGGTCTCGGAGAAGAAATTCAGCTAGCTCTTGTCCTCTTTGAGCCTTTGAGATACGATGAGTTCTACAACATGGTATTGAAGCAAGAGGCTGCTCAGTTGAGGTGTGATGCTTCCAAGAAGCGAGTCAGAGATGTTACTTCTTCTTCCTCTACTCAAGTGGCCAAGCAGCAGAAGTATTGGCTTCCTCCTCCTCCGTTCCGTCAGCCGTATCAGCAGAAGAGCAAAGGTGCCAGTGGTTCTTCCCACCAACCCAACCCTGGCTTTCAGAACAAGACTTTGTCTCAAGCTCCAAGATCGAGTGCTCCGTATCACCGTCCGCTTTCAGAGGTCACGTGCAACAAGTGCCAACAGAAGAGTCACTATGCCAACAAGTGTTTCAACCAGAGGTGTCTTCCTCCTCCTCCTGTCAGATCGGCAAGTACAGCTGTGGTCAAGCATAATCCCAAGCACGCCAAGGTCAATTTGATGAACGCAGCTTAGGCAGAGGACTCGTCAGATGTGATCATGGGTAACCTTCCTGTTAATGATATTCCCACAAAAGTACTTTTTGACTCTGGTGCATCGCATTCCTTCATGTCATTCCCATTTGCATTGGAGAACAATTTTAGTACTAAGGCTTTACCCAGAGCTATGCAAGTCGTCTCTCCGGCTAAGCGTCTGAGTTCTAGTATGATGGTTCCGAATATTTCTATTTTGATGGGTGATTTCAAGTTTCTGGCTTCTCCAATGGTTCTTGGTAACTCGGATATTGATCTTATTCTCGGAATGGATTGGCTTTCTAAGCACAAGGCTCAGCTTGATTGTGCAGCCAGGCAGATTAAATTAACTCATTCGTCTGAGGATGTAATTGTCTTTGCCGCTCGGGATAATACCATCCGTCTGTTTTCTCTCAATGAGAAGGGTGAATTGGATGCTATATCTCAAATTCCAGTCGTTTGCGAATATCAAGACGTCTTTCCAGAAGAGCTTCCAGGAATGCCTCCGCACTGGCCAGTTGAATTCGTTATTGATCTTGAGCCTGGTACGGAACCTGTGTGCAAACATCCTTACAAGATCGGACCTGAAGAGTTCAAGGAGTTGAAGAAGAAACTCGATATTCAAGAGAAAATGGGTATTATCCGGCCTAGTTCTTCTCCATGGGGTTGTGGTGTTCTTTTTGTGAAGAAGAAGGATGGAATGGACCGACTTTGTGTTGATTACCGTCCAGTGAACAAGAAGACCATCAAGAACAAATACCCACTTCCCAACATCAATGAACTGTTCGAACAACTCAAAGGTGCTCGAGTATTCTCCAAGCTTGATCTCCGTATGGGTTATCATCAGATTCGTATTCGTGAGCAAGATATTCCCAAGACGGCTTTCAGGACAAGCTTTGGTTCATATGAATACACTGTCATGTCTTTTGGCCTCGTAAACGCTCCTCCGACGTTCTCTCGCATGATGAACTTCATCTTAAACGCCTACACCAATGACTTCGTTTTGGTCTATCTCGACAACATTCTGGTTTTCTCCAAGAACAAGGAAGATCATGCCAAGCACTTGCGTTTGGTTCTTGATAAGCTCAGGGAACATCAGTTCTACGCCAAGTTCTCCAAGTGTGAATTTTTGCTCAGTGAGGTTCTTTATCATGGTCATATCATCTCTGCCAAGGGCATTGCTGTGAATCCTAAGAAGGTGTCTGCAATTGTGAATTGGGAACCTCCTCAGAACGTGAAGCAACTCCGTAGCTTCCTCGGTCTCGCAAGCTATTGCCGAAGATTCGTTGAAAACTTTTCTAAGATAGCGAAGCCTCTCTCTATTATTCTCTAGAAGCACGTCAAGTATGTTTGGTCTCCGGAGTGTGACATTGCTTTCAACACTTTGAAAGAGAAATTGATCACTGCTCCAGTTCTGACTCCGCCTGATGAATCCAAGCTGTACGAGGGCTTTTGTGATGCCTCTCTCCAAGGTCTTGGCGCAGTATTGATGCAAGAGAAGAAAGTTGTTGCTTATACATCTCGCCAGTTGAAGCCTAATGAGAAGAACTACCCCACTCATGATCTCGAGTTGGCAGCAGTTGTGCATGCTCTTTTGACTTGGAGACATCTTCTATTGGGAAGAAAATTGGATATTTTCACTGATCACAAGAGTCTCAAGTACATCTTCACTCAGCCTAATCTCAACCTCAGGCAAACTCGATGGGTCAAAATGATTCAAGAGTATAATCCGAGTGTCGAGTACACTCCAGGCAAGGCCAATGTGATTGCTGATGCTTTGAGTAGGAAAGCTTACTGCAACAGTCCGATTCTCAAGACTTATCAACCCGAGCTTTGTGAAGCTTTCCGCAAACTTAATCTGCAAGTTGTTCCTCAAGGTTTCCTCGCCAACCTTCAAGTGTCTCCTACCTTGGAAGATCAGATTCGCCAAGCCCAGCTTCTTGATGCTATGGTGAAAAAGGTGAAGATTGGGATTGCCAAGAGTCAGTCCAAGTACAAGTGCTTCCGCCTTGATGACAAGGACACTCTCTTCTTCGAGGATCGTATTGTTGTACCCAAAGGTGACCTCCGTAAAGTGATCATGAACGAGGCTCACAATTCTCTCCTCTCCATCCACCCTGGGAGCACAAAGATGTATCAGGACCTTAAGCAGGCTTATTGGTGGACTCGAATGAAGCGTGAGATTGCTCAATTCGTGAATGAATGTGATGTCTGCAGAAGAGTGAAGGCAGAACACCAAAGGCCAGCTGGTCTCCTCCAACCTCTTGCCATTCCATAATGGAAGTTTGACCACATTGAAATGGACTTCGTGACTGGGTTTCCAAAGTCCAAGCATGGCAATGATGCTATATTCGTTGTCATCGACAAACTCACCAAAGTGGCTCACTTTATGCCTATTAAAGAGTCGATCACTGCAGCTCAATTGGCGGAACTCTATACCTCTCGTATTGTCTCTCTGCACGGTATTCCACAAGTGATCTCTTCAGACCATGGCAGCATCTTTACATCCAAGTTTTGGGATTCTTTTCAGAAGGCCATGGGCACCAACATCCGCTTCAGCATAGCTTTCCATCCTCAAACTAGCGGTCAAGTCGAGCGTGTCAACCAGATTCTTGAAGATATGCTCAGGGCTTGTGTGATCTCCTTCGGCATGAAGTGGGAGGATTGTCTTCCTTATGCTGAATTCTCCTACAACAACAGTTTTCAAGCAAGTTTGGGCAAGGCCCCATTTGAAATTCTGTATGGCAGGAAGTGCCGTACCCCTCTCAACTGGTCTGAAACCGGTGAACGTCAGCTTTTGGGTAATGACTTAATCATAGAGGCAGAAGAAATGTGCAAAGTCATTCGAGATAACCTCAAAGCAGCCCAATCCCGTCAGAAGAGCTACTATGATAGTAAGCACCGTGATTTGGCTTTCGAGATCGGAGATCATGTGTACCTCCGTGTCTCTCCTATGAAAGGTACTCATCGCTTCGGTATCAAAGGGAAGCTTGCCCCTATATACGTGGGACCTTTCAAGATTGTCAGCAACGGAGGCGACCTCACCTATCAACTCGAGCTTCCTTCAAACTTTGCAAATGTTCATGACGTGTTCCATGTCTCTTAGCTCCGAAAGTGCCTCAAGACTCCTGACTGCACCGTCAACTTCGAGGACATTGAGCTCAAAGAAGATCTCTCTTATCGTGAGCACCTAGTTGCTATTCTCGAAGAGACTAAACGCAAGACTCGTAACAAGTCAATCAAATTTCTCAAAGTCAAGTGGTCACACCATTCCGACCGTGAAGCTACCTGGGAACACGAGGATCACCTCCGTTCTGAGTACCCGGCGTTCTTTCAGTCCTAGATCTCGGGACGAGATCCTTTCGTAGTGGTGGAGTGTTGTAAGACCCCGGATGTAACTTTCCCAATTTGTACTCCAACTCTTGCCGTTTCCGGCGTTAAGTTATATTTATTTCCTCGGGTTCGGGTTTTGTCTCCGTGTGTCGTTGTCGTTGTCATGCATCTCATATCATGTCATCATGTGCATTGCATTTGCATATGCGTTCATCTCATGCATTCGAGCATTTTCCCCGTTGTCCGTTTTGCATTCCGGCGCTTCGTTCTCCTCCGGTGGTCATTTCTACCTTTCTTTCATGTGTGGGGATTAAACATTTCCGGATTGGACCAAGACTTGCCAAGCGGCCTTGGTTTACTACCGGTAGACCGCCTGTCAAGTGTCGTATCTTTTGGACTTCGTTTGATACTCCAACGGTTAACCGAGGGACCGAAAAGGCCTCGTGTGTGTTGCAGCCCAACACCCCTCCAATTTGGCCCAAAACCCGCCTAACTCTGCTCCATCATCTAGAGCGTTCGATCACGATCGTGTGGCCAAAAACCGCACCTCATTTGGACTCTCCTAGCTCCCTCTATGCCTATAAATAGACCCCCCGATTTTTGGATCTCCTTCTCCCCCCGAAACCCTAAATTTTGCCTCCGCGCCGCCGGACACGTCCGTCCCGGGTGGACAGAATCGCGCCGCCGCGCCCAGCCAGTCTCATCCCGCCACGTGTCCTCCGTCGCCGCCTCCCACCGCGCGGCCTGGGAGCCCACGGCCGGCCCCCGCGGCCCGCTCCCTCGCCCCGCC
>NC_057812.1:259866881-259876064 GCF_018294505.1 Triticum aestivum | reverse complement strand
CGCGCCAACCGCCTCCGTCCGCCCCGGCCGACCTCGCCTCTCCCTCCTCCGGCCTCTTCCTCCCCGACGACAAACAGTGCTCGCCGGAGCAGCCGCCGCCTCGCCGGAGCTCCTCGGTTCGCGTGCCGATCCAGATCTGGGACGAACACTAGGTCAAATTCGTCTAAGTCCCTGATATTTTTAGTTCAAGTGCTCCTGTTCGTGGCTCCGTAACTTTGCATCCGTAGCTCCGATTCATGCATATAGCATATCAAAATGTTCATCTCAGAGAGTACATCATTTAATTCCATTGCATCATTTTCATTTGAGCTCATCTTGATGCCTGAAGTCCTGGATCTGTTTATCTCATGATGCCATATGTTCTTGCTGTTCCCTAGTGATCCGTGCCTCTTTTGAGGATGATCAGTAAGGATGTATTGTTAATTTTGTAGTGCTCTATCCAGCCATGTATTTGTTTGCAATTATGGAGCACCCTAGCTTGAGTCAATCGAGCTCTACATTTGCTACTTTGTGAATCTGGGCAGATTGTCAACTTGTTTGCAATTTAGCCGGTGATGTTGTAGTTGATCCGTGCATGCTATGCTATTGTTCTTGCCATGTCTAGCTTGCATTTTGTGCCTTATTGATGGATGTATGCTTGTCTTGCCATGACTTGCACCATAGTGAGTGCATCGAGCTCGTAAACATGCCTACTTGAGTTATATTTCAGCATGTGCCAGTTTTCACTAAGTCTAAAAACTGATTATGTTTTTGCCATGTTCACATGCTTGCAATTGTATTTTCTGATCCCTTTTGGCTCAAGGTCACTAAGGGACTTTTGTTAAGCTCTTTGAGTAGCTCCATGCCATGCTTTACTTTGCCATGTTCAGATCCTGTAGCATGTAGTTTTGTTGCTCCTAAGAGGGCTACCTGATCTGAAATTCCAGACAAGTGTTAATTTCACTAAGTCTGAGATATGTTTGACATATGCATTTTTGCCATGCTTGTTTGAACCTGTTAATAGATGAATTGACCGTAGCTCAGTGCTAGTCTTTTGTTAAGCATCTTGAATGCATCCCTTCCATGTATTTTGTTGTCATGTTTGGTTGCTGTAGCATGTTCATCTCATTGCATTTAGTTGGCTACTTGCTATAAATCGCAGACCGGTGTCATATTTGAATCGCTTGCCATTTCCAAACCGTAACTCCGATTCCGGCGTTCTTTATATTGTGTTCAAGCGATTTCATCTCATCTTTCCAGTGGCACACTTGGATTTCCAAGTTGAGGCCAGGTTCATGCATTTCCTGTCATATCTTGCATTTTGCATCCCGCATCGCATCCCGCATAGCATATCATCTTTGCATTGTGTTGTTTGAGTTTGCACGTGGTTGATTGTATCCTTGTTGCTTGTTTGTCTTGTTTGGGTAGAGCCGGGATACGAGTTCGCTAACGAGGAGCCCGTTGAGTTTGCTTTCGAGTTTCCAGTCAACTCTGACAACTGTGCAGGCAAGATGATCATACCCTCGAAATCACTACTATCTTTGCTATGCTAGTCTGCTCGCTCTTTTGCTATGCCATTGCTACGATGCCTACCACTTGCTTTCAAGCCTCCCAAATTGCCATGTCAAACCTCTAATCCACCATTGTCCTAGCAAACCGTTGATTGGCTATGTTACCGCTTTGCTCAGCCCCCCTTATAGCGTTGCTAGTTGCAGGTGAAGATTGGAAGGCCGTTCCTTGTTGGAACATTTATTTACTTGTTGGGATATCATTATATTATCTTGTTATCTTAATGCATCTATATACTTGGTAAAGGGTGGAAGGCTAGGCCTCTCGCCTAGTGTTTTGTTCCACTCTTGCCGCCCTAGTTTCCGTCATATCGGTGTTATGTTCCCGGATTTTGCGTTCCTTACGCGGTTGGGTTATAATAGGAACCCCTTGATAGTTCGCCTTGATTAAAGATTTTCCAGCAATGCCCAACCTTGGTTTTACCATTTGCCACCTAGCCTCTTTTTCCCTTGGGTTACCGGAGCCCAAAGGTCATCTTATTTTAACCTCCCCCCGGGCCAGTGCTCCTCTAGGTGTTGGTCCGAACTGAGCTGCCTGCGGGGCCACCTCGGGGAAACTTGAGGGTTGGTTTTACTCGTAGCTAGTCTCATCTGAGTGTGCCCTAAGAACGAGATATGTGCAGCTCCTATCGAGATTCGTCGGCACATTCGGGCGGTGTTGCTGGTCTTGTTTTAACCTGCCAAAGTGTCTTGAATAACCGAGATACCGAGTCTGATCGGAGCGTCTTGGGAGGAGGTCTTCCTTCGTTGACCGTGAGAGCTTGTCATGGGCTAAGTTGGGACTCCCCTGCAGGGATTTGAACTTTTGAAAGCCGTGCCCACGGTTATGGGCAGATGGGAATTCGTTAATGTCCGGTTGTAGATAACTTCAACCTTAATTAATTAAAATGAATCAACTGAGTGTGTTACCGTGATGGCCTCTTCTCGGCGGAGTCCGGGAAGTGGACACGGTGTTGGAGTAATGTTTGCGCAGGTGGTTCTCTAGTTTCTCGCTCGTGCTTTGCCCCCTCTTCTCGCTCTCTTTTGCGATTAAGTTAGCCACCATATTTTGCTAGTCGCTTGCTGCAGCTCCACATATATTTACCTTGCCTTACCTATAAGCTTAAATAGTCTTGATCGCGAGGGTGCGAGATTGCTGAGTCCCTGTGGCTCACAGATTACTATTACACCAGATGCAGGGCCTGATGATTCCGCTCCAGGAGACGCGTTTGAGCTCAAGTTGGAGTTTGACGAAGACTCTCAACGTTACTATGTTTCCTTTCCCGATGATCAGTAGTGGTGCCCAGTTGGGGGTGAACGGGACCGTTGTCGCATGTTGGGTTCTCTTTTATTTTGGCGCCATAGTCGGGCCATGAGTGTTTGGATGATGTAATGTTATTTATGTACTTGATTGACGTGGCGAGTGTAAGCCAACTATGTTATCTCCCCTTTATTATTTACATTGCATGGGATGTTGTGAAGATTGCCTAACTTGCGACATATGCCTTCAATGCGATTATGTCTCTAAGTCGTGCATCGACACGTGGGAGCTATAGTCGCTTCGAGGGTGTTACAAGTTGGTATCAGAGCCTTCCCCGACCTTAGGAGCCCCATTGCTTGATCGTTTTTAGCGGCCAAGTTGTGTCTAGAAAAAAAATCGAGTCAATTAGGAATTATATTTCGGAGAGTTAGTAATTCTTTTTACTTCCCAGTCTCCTCATCGCTCTGGTAAGGCATCCTGACGTAGAGTTTTGACTCTTCTCTTCTCAAATTTCACTAAAAAAATTTAGGATCACGCGGGTATCTTAGAATCGTTCCGATGGTTTTATGATGAGAACATTGTCTTGGTGCCTCCTGTCAGGGGTTTAGTGGGAGTGTCCCGGGGAGTTGAGCTCTGAGGTGCTGTCATCATAATTTTATCGTTGCAGTTCTGGAATACCTGAGTTTAGTACGCCAACATCGAAAATCTCTTTTATGCAGTTCGTTGGTAAGATAACCTCGACGCCACCCAGTACTGGGGCGGGAGTTCGGGAGTATCGCCATAACTTGTATAACGGATAATTTTCGAAGGTTGAGGTAGATGGTTTCCGAAGGTTTCTTGGTTATGTGTTGAAGGATGGATACAGCTGGATGTAGGATTTGCTAGTTTGGGTGAGATATTATGCTTCCCCTGTATCCCCAACACCTGATTGAATAACCGGAAAGGTTCGGGAGTTTCATAGGTGGGAATTCTAGTAGCTCTAGTTCTTCTTCCACGGATATTGGTTTGAGCTTGGGATTTCTTACCGATTATTCGTTCTTGATCCGTACCTTGTTGATTTTATTTCTCTACCTTAATTCTTCATGGCTTCTCAACTTATGGATATGTGACCATTTCTAGAGGAATGCATTCGTTCATTTTCTTCGGATGTGAAGACTATATGTTGCAATTTTTCATTCTGTTGGATTCAGCTTCAATATCTGTCTATCAATGTGCTAATGGATGTCAACCTCTTCAGGATGGCTCCTCCAACGCGCATGACTCCGAATCCTGATCCGCCACCACCTCCACCTCCTCCAGAGGCATGGCAAGTTGTGATGGCCGCAACCAATGCAAACACACAGTTGATCATGCAAATTATTCAAGGGCGCAATCAAGGCAACCAAGGGAATCAAGGCAGCAATCAGAATCACTTTGCTACACTCAACCAGTTCCTTGCTAACGGGCCAAAGACTTTCAGCAATTGTGTTGAGGCAACCGATGCTGATGATTGGCTTGTGGATCTGTGCAAGCATTTCGAGTGTAGTAACGTCAGGCCTGAGGACTTTGTCAAGTTCGCTTCCTTCCAACTCAAAGATCAAGCTGCAGAATGGTTCCAGCAGTACAAGGACTCCAGAGGTGGACGTGTTATCACTTGGGATGATTTCCGTCGAGATTTCTGAGCTCATCATATTCCCCAGAGCGTGGTTTAAAGCAAGCATGAGGAATTCCGCAACCTGAAGCAAGGCTCTTTGTCTGTCTATGACTACAACAAGTTGTTCCAGAAGCTCGCCCGCTTTGCCAAGCAGGACGTCCCTGATGAGAAGAGCATGATATACCAGTTCAAGGGTGGTCTCAGAGAAGAAATTAAGTTAGCTCTTGTGCTCTTTGAGCCCTTGAGATACGATGAGTTCTACAACATGGCATTGAAGCAAGAGGCTGCTCAGTTGAGGTGTGATGCTTCCAAGAAGCGAGTCAGAGATGTTACTTCTTCTTCCTCTACTCAAGTGGCCAAGCAGCAGAAGTATTGGCTTCCTCCTCCTCTGTTCCGTCAGCCGTATCAGCAGAAGAGCAAAGGTGGCAGTGGTTCTTCCCACCAACCCAACCCTGGCTTTCAGAACAAGACTTCGTCTCAAGCTCCAAGATCGAGTGCTTCGTATCACCGTCCGCTTTCAGAGGTCACGTGCAACAAGTGCCAACAGAAGGGTCACTATGCCAACAAGTGTTTCAACCAGAGGTGTCTTCCTCCTCCTCCTGTCAGATCGGCAAGTACAACTGTGGTCAAGCATAATCCCAAGCACGCCAAGGTCAATTTGATGAACGCAGCTCAGGCAGAGGACTCGTCAGATGTGATCATGGGTAACCTTCATGTTAATGATATTCCCGCAAAAGTACTTTTTGACTCTGGTGCATCGCATTCCTTCATGTCATTCCCATTTGCATCAGAGAACAATTTTATTACTAAGGCTTTACCCAAAGCTATGCAAGTCGTCTCTCCGGCTAAGCGTCTGAGTTCTAGTATGATGGTTCCGGATATTTCTATTTTGATGGGTGATTTCAAGTTTCTGGCTTCTCCAATGGTTCTTGGTAACTCGGATATTGATCTTATTCTCGGAATGGATTGGCTTTCTAAGCACAAGGCTCAGCTTGATTGTGCAGCCAGGCAGATTAAATTAACTCATTCGTGTGAGGATGTAATTGTCTTTGCCGCTCGGGATAATACCATCCGTCTGTTTTCTCTCAATGAGAAGGGTGAATTGGATGCTATATCTCAAATTCCAGTCGTTTGCGAATATCAAGACGTCTTTCTAGAAGAGCTTCCAGGAATGCCTCCGCACCGGCTAGTTGAATTCGTTATTGATCTTGAGCCTGGTACGGAACCTGTGTGCAAACATCCTTACAAGCTCGGACCTGAAGAGTTGAAGGAGTTGAAGAAGCAACTCGATATTCAAGAGAAAATGGGTCTTATCCGGCCTAGTTCTTCTCCGTGGGGTTGTGGTGTTCTTTTTGTGAAGAAGAAGGATGGAACGGACCGACTTTGTGTTGATTACCGTCCAGTGAACAAGAAGACCATCAAGAACAAATACCCACTTCCCAACAATAATGAACTGTTCGAACAACTCAAAGGTGCTCGAGTATTCTCCAAGCTTGATCTCGGTATGGGTTATCATCAGATTCGTATTCGTGAGCAAGATATTCCCAAGACGGCTTTCAGGACAAGCTTTGGTTCATATGAATACACTGTCATGTCTTTTGCCTCGTCAACGCTCCTCCGACGTTCTCTCGCATGATGAACTTCATCTTCAACGCCTACACCAATGACTTCGTTTTGGTCTATCTCGACGACATTCTGGTTTTCTCCAAGAACAAGGAAGATCATGCCAAGCACTTGCGTTTGGTTCTTGATAAGCTCAGGGAACATTAGTTCTACGCCAAGTTCTCCAAGTGTGAATTTTGGCTCGATGAGGTTCTTTATCTTGGTCATATCATCTCTGCCATGGGCATTGCCGTGAATCCTGAGAAGGTGTCTGCAATTGTGAATTGGGAACCTCCTCAGAACGTGAAGCAACTCCGTAGCTTCCTCGGTCTCGCAAGCTATTGCCGAAGATTCCTTGAAAACTTTTCTAAGATCGCGAAGCCTCTCTCTAATCTTCTCCAGAAGCACGTCAAGTACGTTTGGTCTCCAGAGTGTGACATTGCTTTCAACACTTTGAAAGAGAAATTGATCACTGCTCCAGTTCTGACTCCGCCTGATGAATCCAAGCCGTACGAGGTCTTTTGTGATGCCTCTCTCCAAGGTCTTGGCGCAGTATTGATGCAAGATAAGAAAGTTGTTACTTATACATCTCGCCAGTTGAAGCCTAATGAGAAGAACTACCCCACTCATGATCTCGAGTTGGCGGCAGTTGTGCATGCTCTTTTGACTTGGAGACATCTTCTATTGGGAAGAAAAGTGGATATTTTCATTGATCACAAGAGTCTCAAGTACATCTTCACTCAGCCTAATCTCAACCTCAGGCAAACTCGATGGGTCGAAAAGATTCAAGAGTATAATCCGAGTATCGAGTACACTCCAGGCAAGGCCAATGTGATTGTTGACGCTTTGAGCAGGAAAGCTTACTGCAACAGTCCGATTCTCAAGCCTTATCAACCCGAGCTTTGTGAAGCTTTCCACAAACTTAATCTGCAAGTTGTTCCTCAAGGTTTCCTCGCCAACCTTCAAGTCTCTCCTACCTTGGAAGATCAGATTCGCCAAGCCCAACTTCTTGATGCTATGGTGAAAAAGGTGAAGATTGGGATTGCCAAGAGTCAGTCCAAGTACAAGTGCTTCCGCCTTGATGACAAGGACACTCTCTTCTTCGAGGGTCGTATTGTTGTACCCAAAGGTGACCTCCGTAAAGTGATCATGAACGAGGCTCACAACTCTCTCCTCTCCATCCACCCTGGGAGCACGAAGATGTATCAGGACCTTAAGCAGGCTTATTGGTGGACTCGAATGAAGCGTGAGATTGCTCAATTCGTGAATGAATGTGATGTCTGCAGAAGAGTGAAGGCAGAACACCAAAGGCCAGCTGGTCTCCTCCAACCTCTTGCCATTCCAGAATGGAAGTTTGACCACATTCAAATGGACTTCGTGACTGGGTTTCCAAAGTCCAAGCGTGGCAATGATGCTATATTCGTTGTCATCGACAAACTCACCAAAGTGGCTCACTTTCTGCCTATTAAAGAGTCCATCACTGCAGCTCAATTGGCGGAACTCTATACCTCTCATATTGTCTCTCTTCACGGTATTCCACAAGTGATCTCTTCAGACCGTGGTAGCATCTTTACATCCAAGTTTTGGGATTCTTTTCAGAAGGCCATGGGCACCAACATCCGCTTCAGCACAGCTTTCCATCCTCAAACTAGCGGTCAAGTCGAGCGTGTCAACCAGATTCTTGAAGATATGCTCAGGGCTTGTGTGATCTCCTTCGGCATGAAGTGGGAGGATTGTCTTCCTTATGCTGAATTCTCCTACAACAACAGTTTTCAAGCAAGTTCGGGCAAGGCCCCATTTGAAATTCTATATGGCAGGAAGTGCCGTACCCCTCTCAACTGGTCTGAAACCGGTGAACGTCAGCTTTTGGGTAATGACTTAATCATAGAGGCAGAAGAAATGTGCAAAGTCATTCGAGATAACCTCAAAGCAGCCCAATCCCGTCAGAAGAGCTACTATGATAGTAAGCACCGTGATTTGGCTTTCGAGATCGGAGATCATGTGTACCTCCGTGTCTCTCCTATGAAAGGTACTCGTCGCTTCGGTATCAAAGGGAAGCTTGCCCCTAGATACGTGGGACCTTTCAGGATTGTCAGCAACAGAGGCGACCTCGCCTATCAACTCGAGCTTCCTTCAAACTTTGCAAATGTTCATGACGTGTTCCATGTCTCTCAGGTCTGAAAGTGCTTCAAGACTCCTGACTGCACCGTCAACTTCGAGGACATTGAGCTCCAAGAAGATCTCTCTTATCGTGAGCACCCAGTTGCTATTCTCGAAGAGACTGAACGCAAGACTCGCAACAAGTCAATCAAATTTCTCAAAGTCAAGTGGTCACACCATTCCGACCATGAAGCTACCTGGGAACGTGAGGATCACCTCCGTTCTGAGTACCCGGCGTTCTTTCAGTCCTAGATCTCGGGACGAGATCCTTTCGTAGTGGTGGAGTGTTGTAACACCCCGGATGTAACTTTCCCAATTTGTACTCCAACTCTTGCCGTTTCCGGCGTTAAGTTATATTTATTTCCTCGGGTTCGGGTTTTTTCTCCATGTGTTGTTGTCGTTGTCATGCATCTCATATCATGTCATCATGTGCATTGCATTTGCATACGCGTTCATCTCATGCATTCGAGCATTTTCCCCATTGTCCGTTTTGCATTCCGGCGATTCGTTCTCCTCCGGTGGTCATTTCTACCTTTCTTTCGTGTGTGGGGATTAAACATTTCCGG
This sequence comes from Triticum aestivum, assembly GCF_018294505.1. Classification (NCBI taxonomy): domain Eukaryota; kingdom Viridiplantae; phylum Streptophyta; class Magnoliopsida; order Poales; family Poaceae; genus Triticum; species Triticum aestivum. Next base: position 259,867,316 of record NC_057812.1, on the reverse strand, counting down.
ATTGGACCGAGACTTGCCAAGCGGCCTTTGTTTACTACAGGTAGACCGCCTGTCAAGTTTCGTATCTTTTAGACTTCGTTTGATACTTCAATGGTTAACCGAGGGATCAAAAAGGCCTCGTGTGTGTTGCAGCCCAACACCCCTCCAATTTGGCCCAAAACCCACCTAACTCTGCTCCATCATCTAGAGCGTTCGATCACGATCGCGTGGCCGAAAACCGCACCTCATTTGGACTCTCCTAGCTCCTTCTATGCCTATAAATAGACCCCCCGATTTTCGGATCTCCTTCTCCCCCGAAACCCTAAATTTCGCCTCCGCGCCGCCGGACACGTCCGTCCCGGGCGGACAGAATCGCGCCGCCGCGCCTAGCCAGTCTCAGCCCGCCACGTGTCCTCCGCCGCCGCCTCCCACCGCGCGGCCCGGGAGCCCACGGCC
>NC_057812.1:259805953-259866420 GCF_018294505.1 Triticum aestivum | reverse complement strand
GCCGCCGCATCCACGCGCCGCCGCTGCGCCAACCGCCTCCGTCCGCCCCGGCCGACCTCGCCTTTCCCTCCTCCGGCCTCTTCCTCCCCGCCGACGAACAGTGCTCACCGGAGCAGCCGCCGCCCCGCCGGAGCTCCTCGGTTCGCGTGCCGATCCAGATCTGGGACGAACCCTAGGTCAAATTCGTCCAAGTCCCTGATATTTTCAGTTCAAGTGCTCCTGTTCGTGGCTCCGTAACTTTCCACCCGTAGCTCCGATTCATGCATATAGCATACCAAAATGTTCATCTCAGAGAGTACATCATTTCATTCCATTGCATCATTTTCATTTGAGCTCAGCTTGATGCCTGAAATGCTGTTAGAAGAGGGCTACTTGAGTTAATTGTCAGATCTGCTACTCCATTTAGGTTTTTGTCATTTTTGCCATGATTAATGTGTGCATGCTATGCCCATGAGTTCTACATATGTTTTGTTAAGGGTTTTGTCATCTTTCTAGAGGTGCAACCCATGTACTTTTGTGATGTGTGTGGTGTCTTGTGCAAGCTTACAAAGTGGTGCACTTGTTAATTCTGTTTTCAGGGACTTAGCAATTCCACTAAGTCCTGGATCTGTTTATCTCATGATGCCATATGTTCTTGCTGTTTCCTAGTGATCCGTGCCTCTTTTGAGGATGATCAGTAAGGATGTATTGTTAATTTTGTAGTGCTCTGTCCAGACATGTCTTTGTTTGCAATTATGGAGCACCCTAGCTTGAGTCAATCGAGCTCTACTTTTGCTACATTGTGAATCTGGGCAGATTGTCAACTTGTTTGCAATTTTGCCGGTGATGTTGTAGTTGATCCGTGCATGCTATGCTATTGTTCTTGCCATGTCTAGCTTGAATTTTGTGCCTTCTTGATGGATGTATGCTTGTATTGCCATGACTTGCACCGTATTGAGTGCATCGAGCTCGTAAACATGCCTACTTGAGTTATATTTCAGCATGTGTCAGTTTTCACTAAGTCTAAAAACTGATTATGTTTTTGCCATGTTCACATGCTTGCAATTGTATTTTCTGATCCCTTTTGGCTCAAGGTCACTAAGGGACTTTTGTTAAGCTCTTTGAGTAGCTCCTGTAGCATGTAGTTTTGTTGCTCCGAAGAGGGCTACCTGATCTGAAATTCCAGACAAGTGTTAATTTCACTAAGTCTGAGATATGTTTGACATATGCATTTTTGCCATGCTTTTTTGAACCTGTTAATAGATGAATTGACCATAGCTCAGTGCTAGTCTTTTGTTAAGCATCTTGAATGCATCCCTGCCATGTATTTTGTTGTCATGTTTGGTTGCTGTAGCATGTTCATCTCATTGCATTTAGTTGGCTACTTGCTGTAAATCGCAGACAGGTGTCATATTTGAATCGCTTGCCATTTCCAAACCGTAACTCCGATTCCGGCGTTCTTTATATTGTGTTCAAGCGATTTCATCTCATCTTTCCAGTGGCACACTTGGATTTACAAGTTGAGGCCAGGTTCATGCATTTCCTGTCATATCTTGCATTTTGCATCCCGCATCGCATCCCGCATAGCATATGATCTTTGCATTGTGTTATTTGAGTTTGCGCGTGGTTGATTGTATCCTTGTTGCTTGTTTGTCTTGTTTGGGTAGAGCCAGGAGACGAGTTCCCTAACGAGGAGCCCGTTGAGTTTGCTTTCGAGGATCCAGTCAACTCTGACAACTGTGTAGGCAAGATGATCATACCCTCGAAATCACTACTATCTTTGCTATGTTAGTCTACTCGCTCTTTTGCTATGCCATTGCTACGATGCCTACCACTTGCTTTCAAGCCTCCCCAATTTCCATGTCAAACCTCTAACCCACCATTGTCCTACCAAACCGTTGATTGGCTATGTTATCGCTTTGCTCGGCCCCTCTTATAGCGTTGCTAGTTGCAGGTGAAGATTGGAAGGCCGTTCCTTGTTGGAACATTTATTTACTTGTTGGGATATCATTATATTATCTTGTTATCTTAATGCATCTATATACTTGGTAAAGGGTGGAAGGCTAGGCCTCTCGCCTAGTGTTTTGTTCCACTCTTGCCGCCCTAGTTTCCGTCATATCGGTGTTATGTTCCCGGATTTTGCGTTCCTTACGCGGTTGGGTTATAATAGGAACCCCTTGATAGTTCGCCTTGATTAAAGCTTTTCCAGCAATGCCCAACCTTGGTTTTACCATTCTCCACCTAGCCTCTTTTTCCCTTGGGTTACCGGAGCCCAAAGGTCATCTTATTTGAACCCCCCCCCCCGGGCCAGTGCTCCTCTGGGTGTTGGTCCGAACTGAGTTGCCTGTGGGGCCACCTCGGGGAAACTTGAGGGTTGGTTTTACTCGTAGCTAGTCTCATCTGAGTGTGCCCTAAGAACGAGATATGTGCAGCTCCTGTCGGGATTTGTCGGCACATTCAGGCGGTGTTGCTGGTCTTGTTTTAACCTGCCAAAGTGTCTTGAATAACCGAGATACCGAGTCTGATCAGAACGTCTTGGGAGGAGGTCTATTCCTTCGTTGACCATGAGAGCTTGTCATGGGCTAAGTTGGGACTCCCCTGCAGGGATTTGAACTTTTGAAAGCCGTGCCCGCGGTTATGGGCAGATGGGAATTTGTTAATGTCCGGTTGTAGATAACTTGAACCTTAATTAATTAAAATGAATCAACTGAGTGTGTTACCGTGATGGCCTCTTCTCGGCGGAGTCCGGGAAGTGGACACAGTGTTGGAGTAATGTTTGCGCAGGTGGTTCTCTAGTTTCTCGCTCGTGCTTTGCCCCCTCTTCTCGCTCTCTTTTGCGATTAAGTTAGCCACCATATTTTGCTAGTCGCTTGCTTCAACTCCACATATATTTACCTTGCCTTACCTATAAGCTTAAATAGTCTTGATCGCGAGGGTGCGAGATTGCTGAGTCCCTGTGGCTCACAGATTACTATTACACCAGATGCAGGGCCTGATGATTCCGCTCCAGGAGACGCATTTGAGCTCAAGTGGGAGTTCGACGAAGACTCTCAACGTTACTATGTTTCCTTTCCCGATGATCAGTAGTGGTGCCCAGTTGGGGGTGAACGGGACCGTTGTCGCATGTTGGGTTCTCTTTTATTTTGGCGCCGTAGTCGGGCCATGAGTGTTTGGATGATGTAATGTTATTTATGTACTTGATTGACGTGGCGAGTGTAAGCCAACTATGTTATCTCCCCTTTATTATTTACATTACATGGGATGTTGTGAAGATTGCCTAACTTGCGACATATGCCTTCAATGCGATTATGTGTCTAAGTCGTGCCTCGACACGTGGGAGCTATAGTCGCTTCGAGGGTGTTACATGGGACCTAGTAAACCGGCAGGCGTTAAGTCAGATGATAACCGACAGGTGTCAAGTCAGATGATAACCCGGCATGTGTTAAGTCAGATGATAACCCGGCAGACCATCATAAACCAGTAGACCATCATAAACCGGCAGACAGTCATAACCCGGTAGACCATCATAACCCGGCAGACCATCATAAACCGGCAGACAGTCATAACCCGGCAGACAATGATAACTGGTTGACGGTCATAACCCGGCAGACAGTGATATCTGGTTGACAGTCATAACCCGGCGATGTGGAGTCTCCTAGGGGTTATGAAGCCCGAGACGTTATGAAGCCCAAGACGTTATGAAGCCCGAGATGTTAAGCCCATGAAGAGAAGTCCGAATAGTGTAAGTCATAATCTAAGTGGGACTCTACATGTAGCCTACCCCTTCAACATATATAAGGAGGGGCAGGGCACCCCAAGAGGGGAGAAAATAATCTTAGGGCTAGACATAACTGGGAGAGCCGGTTTACGGCGATTCCCTCGTGATGATAATGAAACCTAGCCACAAACAACATGTAGGGTTGTTACCAGATGATATTTCCCGGAGCCCGAAGCTGTCTAAATCCTTGTGTTGTGTTGCGTCTCTCGATTCCGCTCAACCCCTCTCAAGCTACCATATAGATGTCGTTGGCCTCACGGCTAAGTCCTCGCACTAGGACATCTGCCGTGACTAATCCACGACAGTTGGCGCCCACCGTGGGGCTTGCGCATGGTGGTGATGAGTTCTTGAAGGGATCTCTTCCAGGGATCGAGAACTTTGCAATTTTTTGGATGAAAAATAACCGGTTTGGAAGGATTCACATCAACCACAAATTCATCAGTCAAAGATCAAAGGAGTTTTTCAGCGATAGATTAGAGAAAGTTGAGATCAAGAGGAATTAGGGTTATGCAACCAACTTGTGACTTATTTGGTGGATTTTTGAGTCGCTGAGATCAAAAGATCTTCCTAGAAAAGGATGTGTCCGCTTAATCGCTGCCATCAGCGTGTGCTTCACTATTACTGTTTCAACTCCAAACCAGGGAAGACGATGTCAAGTCAAAAAGAGTCACGACACGGAGATGGATGAGTGCTCCGACGACTCCACGAACGAGTCGCCGCCTGGTCTTCACCGCGGTTGAGACGCCTTGGCCATCCTGTTTCAAGCCGCTACTACCTGCCTTGAGCAGCCCGGGTCTTTGCGTTTTCATGGCCGACCTCTAAGTTGTCGTTTTCACCGCGCCGGTTTCACCGCGCGAGCTGGCGCCCACGATCCGGCTTCCCTGGTTAAAAGTCGCCAGGCCCCGTTGTACTAGATTACTACTACCTCTCTCTCGGTTTACAGGGCGTGCGCGTACCCCTAGGTTGTCAATTTGAACAACCTAATACAAGTTATATATTACAAAAAATATATCAACATAAACTTTGGAGTTTCTACTTTCAAAAGGTATAATTTTTGTGTTATATAGTTTATATTAGGGTGATAAAATTGGCTACCTAGGTATACGCGTAGGACTTGTAAACTGAAATAGAGGTAGTACTCCGAACTGTCTAGCTTCGCGCTGACCCACTGGGCCCACCTCCTGGAGTCGTTGAATCCGATAAACCGTCGTCATCGAGTCACGAGCGCCCGTTGTTGCTTCTACGGATTCGCCTTAAGCCGGCCACAACCAGGGAACGGATTATCGACCGTCAACTGGACGTATTAAACTCACCTTTCTCCATCATGTCAAGCATCAAATTTGACCAAAAAAAGGGGGGCACGACCTAGAGGGGAACACAGACGTGGATTGGTTGAACCGGCCACGATTCGCCTATCGCCTCCACCTTCATCGGCCGCCTCTGCTGTGGTCGCCTTGACCCGCCCGCCGGCCTTGTCTCCACCGCGAGTCACCGGGACCGTCTGCAGCTCACCGCGCCGCACCTCGCCTTGGCCGCGAAAATTGCATCTCGCCATGGCCGCCCCACCGGCTCCGCCCGGCGCGCCACAGGCTATCTTGCCCTGGCCACACCGCCAGCGTGCATTACTTCTCCGACCTCTGCCGGTTCGCCGCTCCGCCTTGCCGGGGGCATTCCTGAGCTGCCGTGACGGAGCAGCCCCACTCCTTAAGCCATTGTCGTGGCCGGCCTTCTCCGTGCTGAGGCCCGCAGCTCGGGCATCTGCCGCCTTAACCATCGAGGCCCGTAGCCGGCCGGTTTCAAACCGCCGTTCGCCACCTGCGCCATGAGCCACCAGTGAGCCGTCGTGAGTCGCCGGCCGCCTCCGCAGGCCAGCTCCGCCTCTGACCTGTTTGCATCGACGCATCCCCTGAATCCAACCATTGGGTTGAGCCGGCCTTGCTACCACAAGTCGCCATGGCCATATCGCCTGGCTTTACGTCGCCCCCGCGACTTCACTCGTGGACATGCCTTCGCCCTTGTGCCCTCGTGCTAAATCACCGCAACCCGCCTTCAGCTTCTGTCGCAAGTCGCCGTGGCCTTGAGCGCCTGCCTGTTCCATGGTCATCCGGAACCGCTTCGGCTACATGATGCTACGGCTTCACTCCATCTCCCCTCAATGGATCCGCCCTGAACCGCCGTCCGAGCCTCTGCTGTGTTGCTGAAAGCCAACTGCGACCCGAACTCCACTGTCTGCGCCCGCGGCCCATCCGCCGGACCGGCTCGCTGCGGCCTTCGAGTCGCCCTGCGCCTGCCAAGCTGCCGTGGTCGTACCGCCCTCGTTTCCGCCGTCGAGCAGAATCACCGAGCCGTCGAGTCCGCCACTCGCTTAGTGTTCTTGTACTAAATTGCCGGCCTCGTCCACGCCTTGCTCCGGTTCACTGAAGCCTCCAAGTCACAGTCGCCTCAGTAAACCGGCTCGATCTCCATGTTGCCGGATCACCTCCTCCTCGCCTACTCCGTCTCCACCGGCGGGCCTTAATGCCACTTCTACCGCGTGGCCGCAGCACCGTCAAGTCGCCGCGGCCGCCTCACCTTGCCTCTACCACGAATCGCCGCGCCTCACCTTCTGTCGTCTGACGCGCGTGTTGCTCTGACTACAAACCGGCTACCACTGCGCCCTCGCTTTCAGGGGTTCTTCGATCCAACTCGCCGCGCCTCACTCCTCCGGTTGAGAGGTTGACCCGTCGTTGTGCCTCGCTCGCTGCTCCAAACTGCTCGAGAGCCATCGCCGGTGCTCTGACTTGCCCGTTGCAGCCTCGCGACAAACCTTCAGGCCGCCTCAGCCGCGAGCCACCGCGGCTGCAAGCTGTCCCGACCAAGTCGCCAAGCTGGGCCCGAGAGCTCTGCACGTCGTCTGTCTCCCGTGGCACCCAGTTGGTTCACAAGCAAGCAAATGAATACTTGTTCAGGAAAAGTACAACAGGAACCACTAATGCTACTCATCGCCACACATCAAAGTCTACATGCAGGCAATCATTACTTTGGAAAGGGAAAAGACAAAGGAAAAAAACACGTAGATGACGTGCATTTGTACGGACTATCTTTTGTGTCTGACCATGCTCAGTAGCATTGTCCACGTTCATCCGGATGAAAATACCAGGTGATATCTTTTCTATGTATTTTATCAACATATATTAAAATTGATTAAAGAACAATTACTTTGGTCTGTGGTATTTTTTTGCAGGACCGTTATTCATTACAAAGGTGTCATAAGGGGAAGGGGCGTGCGCCAAATTATTTTTGCATTAGCGCTTGTCTGACTGTGCTACTCGACGGATACGTGCGCAAGTCGCCGCCCCTGCTACATCAAACACAACATGATTGACTCGCCCGTCCGCACAGGCTTACAACGCCGTGGACGGCCTGTCTGTCTGTTCCCGCGGCCGACTCGGCCGTGATTGATTTCAGCTTCACCATGGTGATCATCAACTCCGCGGTGGATAATTTCTGGCCTAATATATCAGGTGAAATCCATCAAGTATATTTTTATAGTATATATTGCTTTCTTTAAAAAGAGAAATTACTCCGGCTTGCAAAGTTATCTAATGCAGGACCCTAAACCGCCATATTGGTGCAAATTTAAAGGCCGTCAGAAAATTTCTGGCTTAAAAAGAAGGATTCTGGTTTAAAAGCCCGCTCAAGGGAAAGCTATCTCCCACAAAACTTTGAAGCTCTCAGTAGCCGGTTTAAGAATTTCTAGTTCAAAAAGAATAATCTCTCGCAAGTTCGAGTTCTTAGGAAAAATTGAAGAGACCAAAGAGAGTCTGTTGCAAAAGCACAACTCAAACATAGGTGCTCCTTGAGCACAGCTCACAGTATCATTTGGGGGCTTGGTCGTATTCGAACCATAGCTACACCTCTTGATCCGGCTATCAAACCAATGTTATCATAAGAGAACAGCTCTGGTTACTTCGATAATCCGGCTGTCAAGCCAATATTATCATAAGGGGTCAAAGAGAGTCTGCTGCACATCACAGCTCAAACATGGGTATCCCTTGAGCATAGCTCACAATATCACTTGGGGGCTATGTTCGAACCATAGTCACACCTCCTGATAGGCATAAGGGCACCAGGGAAATCACTTGGGGGCTTGGTCGTATCTAAACCATAGCTACACCTCTTGATAGGCTTAAGGCCACGAGGGAAATCACTTGGGGGCTTGGTCATATCCGAACCATAGCTACACCTCTTGATATGCTTAAGGCCACCAGGGAAATCACTTGGGGGCTATGGGTTCGAACCATAGTTACACCTCTTGATAGGCATAAGGGCACCAGGGAAGTCACTTGGAGGCTTGGTCGTATTCGAACCATAGCTACACCTCTTGATCGGCGCAATGCCACAATTATGACTACTTGGGGGCTCTGGTCATATCCGAACCATAGCTTAAACCCTCTTGATCATACACATAGATCATCATATGTTGCATCATACATTGCATCATCATTACATCATCATAGCATGTATCATATGTGCATGGATATACCGGTTTATATGGTAGGAATCGGTTTACAAATCTTCAATAGCCAACACGGCTGGATTTTTATTATGGTTATTAATAACCAATATTATGATTGAGGTTTTCAAAGTCACTTTAGCGCAATAGATACAATTTTTTCTACAATGGAAGGAATAGTCCTGAGTCGATGCAGGCTTACGACCCGGCACTTGGGGGCTACATTATTCAAGTTGGGATTACATTAAATACACAAGTCTCATGTCGCTGCAAGCATGCACCATGACACTTGGGGGCTAATGCAAAGTCATTGTTTGCTCACCTTATTGAAGACCCGACTCATCACATCGTAATGAGCCGACCCTTGGGGATACCAATTTCTCCTGTCAATAATTCAAGGTACAAAGCTTTTAATCCATTATATTGAAGGGTCCACTGCTCAGTTGGTAAAGCACAAGGCTCTTAACCTTGTGGACGTGGGTTCAAGCCCCATGATGGGGGTTACATCATATGATGTTATTTTCATTGAAGTATATATCAAGTCCCAGCTCAATATTATCTTACTGAGCTGGTCCTTGGGGGATACACGTTGTTGTTCAAAGTTTACATGATTATATTTACAAAGTCCCTGCTCATTATTGCATAATGACCTGGCCCTTGGGGGCTACACTGGTTGAAGTTTTTATGAGCATCAGGTAATTACATGTCCCAGGTTGCTGCAAGCATGACAACCCGGCACTTGGGGGCTACATATATGGAATACTCAATTTATGACTAATGACTGGGATGAACAAATCGGATTTCTTCAAGATTGTGATATTTATATCGAAGCAAGTCTTAAGCTGTTGCTATGCTACCTTCTTAAGACTTGGGGGCTACAAGTGATAGGCATATAAGAGGTATATTTTCAAGCTTGATGTTAACTACAATTATGACCCGGTGCCATCAATATTTGTAAACCGGCAATGATAAACCGGCAAAGTTCTACATTCTTAAACCGGTAAGTTCTACATTCTTAAACCAGCAAGTTCTACATTCTTAAACTGGCAAGTTCTACATTCTTAAATCGGCTGAAGATCAGATGAGTATTTCAAAGACCAATATTTTTGCTAAGCATTGGGAGCTGAGTCAAATGAATTATTGTTCACAATATTTCTCTGTGACAAAACCATTGTCAGCAAATTGATTATGAAGCGGGCCTATTGACCCGGATTTTCTAGAGGAAGGAAATGACAAGGACTTAAGGATGATCAGGATCAGTTTAACAAGGATAAATCCAAATTAAACTAGGGGTTAATGTCGGGGATATACCCCGCGGTATGACCCGGCCGGAGTTATAACCCGGCTGGGACCTGGTAAACCGGCAGGTGTTAAGTCAAATGATAACCGGCAGGTGTTAAGTCACATGATAACCCGGCAGGTGTTAAGTCAGATGATAACCCGGCAGACCATCATAAACCGGAAGACATTCATAACCCGGCAGACCATCATAAACTGGCAGACCATCATAAACCAGCAGACAGTCATAACCCGGTAGACAATGATAACTGGTTGACAGTCGTAACCCGGCAAACAGTGATAACTGGTTGACAGTCATAACCCGTCGATGTGGAGTCGCCTAGGGGTTATGAAGCCCGAGACGTTATGAATCCCAAGACGTTATGAATCCCAAGATGTTATGAAGCCCGAGACGTTAAGCCCATGAAGAGAAGTCATAATAGTTTAAGTCTTAATCCGAGTTGGACTCTAGATGTAACCCGCCCCTTCAACATATATAAGGAGGGGCAGGGCACCCCAAGAGGGGAGAAAATAATCTTAGGGCTAGACATAACTGGGAGAGCCGGTTTACGGCGACTCCCTCGTGATGATAATGAAACCTAGCCACAAACAACATGTAGGGTTATTATCGGATGATATTTCCCAGGGCCCGAAACTGTCCAAATCCTTGTCTTGTGTTGCGTCTCTCGATTCCGCTCAACCCCTCTCAAGCTACCACATAGATGCGTTGGCCTCACGACTAAGTCCTCACACTAGGACATCTGTCGTGACTAATCCACGACTGGTAGGGTGCAGGAAAAGGCCCCTAGATGGAATCTCACAGGTACAGAAGGGTATGGTGGTGTAAAAGTGTTTTCGTGGATGCCTCTGGTGGTTTGGGAATATATGTGAATGTATCGGTGAAGGAATTATGTCAGGGGAGTTACGGGGGGCCAACAAGGCAGGGGCGCACCCTACCCCCTGGGTGCACCCTCCCCCTTGTGGCCGCCTCGTGGCTCTTCCGACTTGATCTCCAAGTCTCATAGGTGTCTTCTAGTCCAAGCAAAATCATCACAAAGGTTTTATACTATTTGTACTCCATTTGGTATTCCTTCTCTGCGAAGCTAAAAAACAAGGAAAAACAGAAACTGGCACTGGGCTCTAGGTTAATAGGTTAGTGCCAAAAATAATATGAAATAGCATATTAATGCATATAAAACATCCAAAACAGATAGTATAATAGCATGGAACAATCAAAAATTATACATACGTTGGAGACGTATCAAGCATCCCCAAGCTTAATTCCTGCTCGTCCTCGAGTAGGTAAATGGTAAAAATAGAATTTTTGATGTGGAATGCTACCTAACATATTTATCCATGTTATTCTTCTTTATTGTGGCATGAATGTTTAGATCCATAAGATTCAAAACAAAAGTTTAATATTGACATAAAAACAATAATACTTCAAGCATACTAACAAGGCAATTATGTCTTCTCAAAATAACATGGCCAAAGAAGGCTTATCCCTACAAAATCATATAGTCTGGCTATGCTCCATCTTCATCACACAAAATATTCAAATCATCCATAACCCCGATGAGAAGCGAAGCAATTGTTTCATACTTTTGGTGTTCTCAAACTTTTTCAACTTTCAGGCAATACATGAGCGTGAGCCATGTACATAGCACTATAGGTGGAATAGAATATGGTGGTTGTGGAGAAGACAACAAGAGGGAGATATTCTCACATCAACTAGGCGTATAAACATGCTATGGAGATGCCCATCAATAGATATCAATGTGAGTGAGTAGGGATTGTCGTGCAACAGATGCACTCGAGCTATAATTGTATGAAAGCTCAAAAAGAAAACTAAGTGGGTGTGCATCCAACTTGCTTGATCACGAATACCTAGGGAAATTTGAGGAAGCCCATCGTTGGAATATACAAGCCAACTTCTATAATGAAAAAATTCCCACTAGAATATGAAAGTGACAACATAGGAGACTCTCTATCATGAGGATCATGGTGCTACTTTGAAGCATAAGTGTGGGAAAAAGGATAGTAACATTGCCCCTTCTCTCTTTTCCTCTCCTCTTTTTTTGGGCCTTCTCTTTTTTTGGGGCCTTCTCTCCTTTTTTATTTCCTCAGATGGGAAAATGCTCTAATAATGAAGATCATCAAACTTTTATTTACTTACAACTCGATACTAGAACAATATATGACTCTATATGAATGCCTCCGGCGGTGTACCGGGATGTGCAATGACTCAAGAGTGACATGTATAAAAAATGATGAAAGGTGGCTTTGCCACGAATACTGTTGGGGATATTACTACTGGGCATAAACCGGCCAGGACAAGCCGGGTTAACTTCTTCAGTAGTTGAGTGTGATAAAAGCCCATGAGGGCAGATGAGGGCTAAAGGCCCATAATCGGTTTAAGGCCTATAGCTATAAATCGGCGTCGGTATGTAACTTGTGTTATAAGTTAGGAATAGTGGAGACCGAACCGGACGCATCTATGAGCCGGTATCGGGACTCTGTAAACCGACGAGCGTCCCCATGTATATAAGGGGACGACCCGGCGGCGGTTCAAGGACAGACAACAACTCGAGACATAGGCAAAGCTTATTTGCTCCCTAGTCATCGAAACACCCATCAATTCCATCACAACTAGACGTAGGCTTTTACCTTCATTGAAGGGGCCGAACTAGTATAAACTCTCTTGCGTCCTTGTGTCCGCTTTAACCCCTTCAAGCTAACCCGTAGCGATGGCTCCACGACTAAGTCCTTTCTATAGGACATCTGCCGTGACAAAACCACGACAGTTGGCACCCACCGTGGGGCTATCGCACGATGGTTTCCGGTTCTTGGAGGGTCACTTTGAAGGACTCGAGGGCTACGCTGTAGGTTGGATGACTAAGAGTCGTCGCGGCAAACTCTACATCGACGACGCAGGCTGGGGCCCCGAGGCCGGCTCAATTGAGTACGGGTACCGGGTCCCCTTTGGTAGCATTCACGTTTTCATTGGCAAGATCGGTGAACCGGGCCCTGAGTCGGACATCTGCACCGACCTCGTCGAGACGGCCCAGCGTACGCGATCCGCCCGGGTTAAACCGGCCATGAAGCGTGCCTTCATGGGAATGATCCATGGAGGAAGTTATGAGGATGGATCGAAGCTTCGCGGGGCAACTGCCGTTCGTTCCGGTGACGAATCTTCGACCGGAGAAACCGAATCTCTTTATCAGCTACAAGATGGCCGGATTGAGAGCTGTTCCGATGGCGACAGTATTCCAGACCCCTCTGATCTGCCTAACCGGGTTGGAATATTCATGACCGAAACACAAGCAGCGCTTCACTCTTCGACAGCCACGGCAATGATCTCCGGTTCAGCAGCGGCAACGGTTGCCGGGGTGGGAGGCCCTATGCGCCCACCGGCTCAGGTTCTATCAGAACTATTTGATGCGTTGGCTGTGCTTATGGCAAGAGTTAATCCGCCAGATCAGGACGCTCACAACACGGAGATTGCAAAGGTAAAGGAACAAATCACCCAGGCCAAAACGGATCTGGCGGCTGAGGACACCAGGATGGCCGCAGAGCGGGCCGCTTTAGACGCACAGGCCTACAGGCTTATGTTGGATCAGAGCGCGTCGCATGAAGTCATGAGGAGGAAGCACCGGTCCCGCTTACCTCCGGTTTTCGAGGCCAGAGACCTTTTCAACACTCCAGGACCAAGAGCCAGTAATCCGCTGGAGGGGAACCGGGCAGAAGCCCCTGGGACCGGTGCACCGGTTCAGCCCCGTCAGATGGACCCGCCTCGTCCAAACACCGTTATACCTCGGGATGCTTTAACACCTCCGGGTCACTACTCCAACCCAATGGACAATCTTGTTGTCGCTGCTGCACGACTGGAGGCCATTCCAGTTGAAGGTGACTCGCCGCAAGCAGTAGAGATGCGACGGGTCAAGGAACTTCTGAGGACAGCTTTGGCCCAACAGGAGGCGTACTCGTACAGCCGCGACCGAATCCACTCGACCCCCCGTCCAAGCGGAGCTATAGCAGACATATGGATGAACCAGCAGTGTCGAGTAATGAACGACGTGGAGCACCCCGTGGTAACAACCCGACGGGTGGTGCTGATGACGCTCAGGAAGTGGCGAACCGGGCTCGAGCGCGTAGGGAGGCCGAGTTAGCCGCACAGCATCAGGCTCGGCAGCTCACGCCGGTTCGTCCAACCATTTCGATCGAACCTGGTGTTACTTCTAGTTCTTTGAGGGTGCCTTGCCTCGTCCCCGCTTTACGCAACGTGCGTTTGCCCAAGGATTTCAAAGGCCCATGCAAGGTACCAAATTATACGGCGGATCAACCACCAGAGACATGGGTAGAGAGCTATGAGATGGCCATGGAGATGCTTGATGTGGATGACACGGCGTGTGCGAAATACTTCACCATGATGCTTGAAGGAACGACCCGTACTTGGTTAAAAAGCTTGCCCGCTAATTCTATCAGTTCATGGGCCCAATTACGAGCCCGGTTTATCAACAATTTCAAGGATACTTGTAAACAGCCTATGTCGATAGTGGACTTAGCTGCATGCGTCCAGGAGGAAGGAGAGTCAACGACTCATTGGGTGCGCTGGGTTTCACAAGTGTTGCACTCCTCAGACCGCATCAACGCTGACACCGCAATATTAACCCTAGAAGGCAACTGCCGGTTTGGGCCCCTGAAGTTGAAATTGGGACGGATGAAGCGTCATTGCACCGACATGGGGACCCTCATGGCCGCTTTGGTAAAATATGCTGATTCTGATAGTACCAAGGATCCCGAATCTGATGATGACAAGACAGGGAAGGGGAAGAAGAACAACAGCTCCAAAGGTCAGCAGCATCACTGGGTAGGCAATGGCGGAGGAGGCAAGCGTAAAGCGGATGGCAACATCGATTTTGTTGCTAATACCAATGTACAGGACAACGGCCAACGGCGCAATGGTAGGCCAAAAAATCGTAGTGGAGCGCCCAACCCCAACCCAAACCGCCTGAACTATCTGCTAAGCCAGCCCTGTCCAAGACATGGGACGAAGGAGGAGCCAGCAAACCACCTTTGGAAGGATTGCTTTATTATGCAGGAGTTCAAGAATTCTAATAATTTCCGGTATGATCACGGATCTGGCGATGGCTCAGGGTCCGGGCCGGGTTACGGTGGAGGAAGTTCCGGTTCAGGATTTAATGGTAATCCGGGCGGACATAATGGTTAAAATAGTCATTACAACCAGGGTGGTTACAACTAATAGCAGCAACAGTCAGGTTACCAAAGCAACCCAAAGCAGTTGAGTAATGGGCAGTACCATGTCTTTACCACTAGCTTGGACAAGCGAGACCGGAAGGTTCAGAGGCGGGCAGTCAACTCTGTTGAACCGGCCACACCCCGTTATCTACGTTGGTCTGAACAGCCAATCATATGGAGCAGAGAGGATCACCCACTCTAGGTCGATAATCCGGGTCAGTTGGCTCTTGTGGTGGCGCCTCAGGTGGGAGGTTATAAGTTCACCAAGGTGCTCATGAATGGAGGGAGCAGCATTAACATCCTATACTATGAGACCTTCCGTCGTATGGGACTTACAGATAAGAATCTCAAACCGTCCAATACAGTATTCCACGGTGTAGTGCCTGGCAGATCAGCATATCCCGTTGGTAAGATAGCTCTTGAAGTGGCCTTTGGGGATGATCATGATTCCAGGTCGGAGACATTAACGTTTGAAGTGGGGAAAATCCAAAGTCCATATCATGCCCTGTTTGGGCGTCCGGCATACGCCAAGTTTATGGATCGGCCCTGTTATGTTCAACGGTGTGTACAAAATTGTCTTCACAAGCAGTTTGGCCGTAATGTACATGCTTACGTGGATGATATCGTGGTTAAATCCAGGGAGAAGGAGACTCTGGTTGATGATTTGAAGGAAACCTTTGATAACCTAAGGACGTACAAGATGAAGCTTAATCCGGACAAGTGTGTCTTTGGTGTACCGGCGGGCAAGTTATTGGGTTTTCTGGTGTCCAACAGGGGAATTGAGGCTAATCCGAAGAAGATCACAGCCATCACCTCCCTGGCTAAACCAAAGTGTATCAATGATGTTCAATGCCTGGCAGGCCGGATTGCCGCGTTAAGCCGGTTTATCAGCCGCCATGGTGAGAAGGCGATCCCTTTGTATCAGATGTTGAAGAAGATGGATCAGTTCGTCTGGAGTTCTGCTGCTGATGAAGCATTTGAGGACTTAAAGCGGCAATTGGCCAATCCGCTTGTGCTCGCCGCTCCCATTGACAAGGAGCCGTTACTGCTATATGTTGCTGCTAATGCTCGTGCGGTCAGCGTGGCTATTGTGGTGGAACGAAAGGAGGCAGGTAAGGAGCATCCAGTTCAATGTCCGGTCTATTATATCAGCGAGGTACTCATTGAGTCCAAGCAAAGGTATCCGCATTGGCAGAAGCTAGTGTACGGAGTTTTTATGGCAAGCCGGAAGCTTAAGCAATACTTCCAAGGGCACCCAATTACGGTGGTCAGTTCTGCTCCTTTGGGAGATATCATCCAGAACCGGGAAGCAACTGGCCGGATTGTAAAGTGGGCTATAGAGCTGGGGCCGTACAGTTTGAAATATGTGCCTCGGACAGCGATTAAGTCTCAAGCACTTGTTGATTTCATCAATGATTGGACGGAAATGCAAGCACCTGAAGAAAAGCCGGATCATACGTATTGGACCATCCATTTTGACGGATCCAGGCAGTTGGAAGGCTCGGGGGCTGGAGTCGTATTAACTTCCCCACGAGGTGATAAGTTTTGTTATGTTCTCCGTTTAATGTTCCCTTGTACTAACAATGCAGCTGAGTATGAAGCCTTGCTCCATGGTCTTCGGATGGCTAAGGAGATGAATCTAAGTCGAGTTAAGTGCTTCGGTGATTCAGACCTTGTGGCTCAGCAAGTGTCTGGCACTTGGGACTCCAAGGACCCACTCATGGCAGCATATTGCCGTGAGGTGGATATTGTTGCAGGTTATTTCAGAGGCTATCAGGTGGACCACGTGGACCGGCGGAAAAATGAAGCGGCGGACGCTTTAAGCCGGCTGGGCTCTCAGCGCAAACCGGTCCCACCCAATGTTTTTCTGGATGTGCTGCACAACCCGTCGGTGAAGATCCCTGGTGAAGAGGATTTGGCCATTCCTAATCCGGAGGCTCAATTGGTGGCAGTTCTTCATGTTATTCCGGATTGGACGCTTCCTTATCTGGCGTACAAGAACCGGGGCGAGTTGCCAGAAGATGAGATTCTGGCCCGGCAGATAATCCAGCGATCCAAGTCCATGGCTATCATCAACGGTGAGTTGCATCATTGCAGTGTATCAGGAGCTTTTCAACGTTGCGTGTCTCCTAAACAAGGCCGTGAAATTTTGCGGGAGATCCACGAAGGAGATTGTGGTCACCACGCCGGTTCAAAGTCTCTGGTGGCTAAAGCGTTTCGCCATGGTTTCTATTGGTTAACTGCTCATGCTGATGCGAAGGATCTGGTCAGACGATGTGATGGTTGCCAAAGGTTTTCAAGACGTGCTCATGTACCGGCTCAAGAATTGAGGATGATTCCAATTACTTGGCCATTTACGACTTGGGGGCTGGATATGGTTGGGCCTTTCAAAAGGTCCAAAGATAAGAAGACCCACCTCCTGGTGGCGGTGGACAAGTTTACAAAGTGGGTGGAGGCAGAACCTGTTAGCAAGTGTGATGCGGCCACGTTGGTTCAGTTCATCAAAAAGGTGATTTTCCGGTTTGGCTTTCCGCACAGTATTATCACAGATAATGGTACCAATTTATCCAAAGGTGCTATGAAGGAGTTCTGTGAACGGGAGCACATCCGGCTCGACGTTTCATCAGTGGCACATCCACAGTCCAATGGTCAAGCAGAAAGAGCTAATCAAGAGATCTTGAGAGGCATCAAGCCCCGGCTCATGGTTCCTTTGCAGAGAACGCCGGGTTGTTGGGTAGAAGAATTACCATCTGTGTTATGGAGCATCAATACAACACCCAACAAATCAACAGGATACACACCGTTCTTCATGGTTTATGGAGCGGAGGCGGTTCTCCCCAACGATATCCTCATGACTCACCTCGTGTCACGGCTTATGTTGAAGCGGACAACGAGACAGCACGACAAGATGCTTTGGACCGGTTGGATGAAGAGCATGACATCGCAGCCGCCCAGTCGGTGATTTACCAGCAGGATCTTCGTCATTATCACAGTCGCCGAGTCAGAACCAGAGCCTTCCAGGAAGGAGATTTGGTACTTCGGCTCATCCAAGATCAGACTGATATGCATAAGCTATCCCCACCTTGGGAGGGGCCTTTCGTGGTCAGCAAGAATCTTCACAACGGGTCGTACTATCTGATCGATATTCGAGAGCATAAGGACTCACGTACATCAAAGGAAGAGACTAACAGGCCGTGGAATATAGCTCATCTTTGGCCTTACTATACCTGAGCCATTGGCTATACTTATGTACATACAATGTATATATTATGATTAAGTATAATAAACCGGAACCTCAGCTAAAGCGGGGTATCTGTTCTTTTACATCATGTGAGGTTACACGGAGTTGCTCTAAAGCGGCCTCCGGTTTACCCCTTGAGTTCGCTTTGCTAAAAGCATCGTGTTATATCACTTGGAGGATTGGTCGTGTCCGAACCAATACCATGCCTCTTGATAGGCGAAAGCCACCAGATCACTTGGGGACTTGGTCATGTATGAACCAATCATGCCTCTTGATCGGCCTAAGGCCACATAATCACTTGGGGGCTTGGTCGAACCCGAACCATGACCACGCCATTTGGTCGGCATAAATGCCACAAGAATCACTTGGGGACCTGGCTAACTAGAACCATAGTTACACCTAACGGGAGCTTGGTCGTGTTTGGCCAAGGTTACGCCATTTGATCAGCTTAAATAAATCTTTTTTGGCAAACGTTTTTGTCGTTGCTTTTGCTTCATACTTTTCTTTGAAGGTTTTTTTTGCTTTTTATTGTGTTCTTTAAACCGACAAAGTTTTTTAACCAATCAATTGACGGAACACAGATCACGTCAATCCGGAGACTATTTGTCTGGTTTGATCCTTGTTGTTAACATCCTCTTATGGAGTAACACGGTGTTCATTATAACCCGGCACAGTTTACATGGTAACCAGTGTCATATACATATACATGAGTTGTTATTTCCTCCAACAGTGTGGGTTTGCAAAAGCTCCGCTTCAAGGTTGGCCAAGCCAACTTCACACTCAATGGTGGCAGGTATTATGTATCTAAAAAATTTTGATCATATACTTAAAATTTTGTTTTGGATGTTTTGACTTTATATATACAAACATCATATTTCGCCTGACGGTACAACCACGGTGGCACTTAACGAATTTCTTATTTCAGAAAGTATTTTGGAAAGTTCATTACCACAGGAAGAACAAGTTATGCGCACAGGCATATCAACATCAAAGGTATCAGCTAGCCTATTACAAGGCGACATGGTGCCCATAATAACATAATTGTTTTTCACAAAGGAGAGCCAGTTTTAAAACCGGCTTCCGGTTTAAGCTTGGCCACCAGCCTGGCCTGATGGTTGTGGGTCATCCTGCGCCGCTTTAGCTTCCGTTTCTCTACCCAGTGGCTGGAAATCCACAGTTGTCCAGTCGATTCCCATCAATGCTTGAAAAACAGCTTCATCATGGATTAGCGAAGACGGGTCAATATCGGGAGCGTAAGTATGCTTACGGATTGGAGGGATTAGGTTTTTCGATTCATGGATTGGTGCAGCTATTCGCTTGTTCTGGCTGTCATATTGGGCTTGATAATGAGACAAATCTGCTTCCTCAGCTAGTTGACAAGCTAGCGGACATACCTCCCAGTTTATGGCTCGCAGATCCGCTTCACCAAATTCTGACCCGTCTTCCTTCAAACTGGGATAACCCTGAGCCGCTTCAATAGGATCAAAATCCGGCACCCAGGCTTTTGCCCGGATTAAAGCATTGATTGCACCGGTTCGAGCAGTAGGTTTCTTCAGCTCTTCAACCCGGGCAGGAAGCACTGACAGTTTCATCAAAGTATCTTGAATCAAAGTGGGCGCCGGTTTGTTGTGAGACGCGGTAAAGATGATCCGCTGGGCACCAGTATACAATTGTTCAACCAAGGTATAGGTGGCTTTCAATTTCTTCCGCACATCTGACCCCAAGTGACCAATGCGTGTCCCTGAAATACCATAAAAGGTTCATAAACCGGCGACTCTGTAAGAAGGCAGAACCAATTCAGAAGGCAAGCTGGCTTACCAAAGATAGCAGTGGTCATGGCATGAACGTGCCGCTTTATGCTGGTCAGTTCATCCGTCACTGGTTTCAGTGCAGCCTCGGAATCCTCTGCTCGTTTGATCAAAGCAGACTTTTCAGTGGCCCAATCCTCCCGTTTCTTCTTGAAGTTCTCCTTAAGTTGTTCCATGGCGCTTAAGGCACTGGCCAATACCTCTTTTGCCTTGGAGGTTTCAGCCTGTTGGGTTTTCAGGTTTTCTCGCAGATCGATGACTTGGCTTTCTTTCGCCTTCAGCTCCGCCTGCAGGCATACAGATATATGTTTCAACAAATCGGTAGAAGGATTCAAGTACCAACCACATAACAAGTTATGCGCTTAGCACTTGGGGGCTAATGCATATTCGATCTTCATCTTTCAATTGTTTACAAAGTCCCAAGCTCAATACAAGTATTCAACTTGGCACTTGGGGGCTAATGCATATTCGATCTTCATCTTTCAATTGTTTACAAAGTCCCAAGCTCAATACAAGAATTCAACTTGGCACTTGGGGGCTAATGGCTATTTGATCATATGTATTCTGATGCGGCAGTTTCAATTACTTAAAGTACCGGTTTAACTACGCTAAGTTGAACCGGCCCTTGGGGACTACATCAGCAAATTTCAAAGCATCAAGATTCATATTATTAAGTCCCGGTTTGAAAGAATATTTCAAATCGGCCCTTAGGGGCTAGGAGAGTCAGCAAGAATGAAAAGCATACAAGCAGGAAGGAGCATATGGAAGTTACCTCATATTTATCCTTCATCAAGTTAACCAGACCAGCTTCATAGTCACGGCTGGTATACAGCCGGTTCAGATAGCCGAAATGGATATCTTGGGCGTTCAGAGCAGCGTAAGCCGTCTGATCAGCATTCCACTTGCCTTTGCCAAAAGCAGCTAATTCTTCCTTGGCAGAATGTTTGGATAAAGCGACAGGATTGCTTGGCTCAGTATGGCCAGTGCCAGTAATGACAACTTCATCATCATTGGTACCGCCGGTTTGCACTGGAGCTGTTGGCTTGTCAGTAGGTTTTGCGGGACCGGTGGAGCTTTCAACCCGGAGGGAACCTGTGGGATGATGGATAGGACCTGAGGTATCAGTAGGTATTTCCTCAGCAGTAAGATCATCATCTGGCTGCGGTGGATCATTGGGAATATCCTCAGGAATAGCCGCTTCAAGATTGGGTGTGGTGCCTAGTTCAAGAATGACATCTTCTTCGGCCGCTTTATCCAGGCGGGCCTTCTTGCTCGGCCTAGGTTTGGCCCTGAGAAGAATAACAAAATTAAATACAGCATATGTTCTAAGGCAATATACTACAAACATCACAATAAATATAGCTTACCCAAGCACCGTTTTGAGCGTTGGGAGCTGAGTAGCCGACGACTCGCCAGAAGATGAGTGGGAAATAACCTGATAATCGGAGTCGGACGGATTAAGAGGTTGACGAAAGCAGCCCGCTTTAGGACAAGCACTGACAAGCGAATTAGAGACCTCGGAATGAAGTTTTCGAACCGGACTGTTCGGTAAATCGGCGGAGGTAACTACCTGGCCGCTGTGCCAGGTGGTGCAGCGAGGTTCGTGTTGTTGAGTCTTCATAAGAAGTTTAGGATCCAAATAAGCAAGAGGATGAGAAAATTTAACTTTTCGGTTTGCCTGATGGATTTTTTGTGAAGGCAAAGTTTCTGAATCGGAAGAGAGAATAATTACCTCTGCAACATCTGCATGGCTGGCTTCGGCATCATCCTGACAAATATCATCATCAATAAGATGCATGAAAAATAAAACAAGTGAGTCAAGCTCTACCTCAAAGTCCGGATTATCCACCTCGTCATCAGGGGCCGGATTAGAAGATGCAGTGGTTCTTTTCCGGTGGGCAGTCTTCTTCACAACTTTAGTTTTTTGCCGGGTTGCTCTTTCCGGTTTATCTGTTTTCTCTGGTTTCTCCTATGGCAGCTTTTTGCTCCAAAACGGATCATCGCCCTGGTTATGCAGACACTGATATTAAAAACAATGACCAGACATATCAATAACAGATTCAGCAAAGAGAAAAATCAAAGTCTTACAGCTGGCGGTTTGTTGGTGGCACAGAAGGGAAGCAGGCCGGTTCTAGCGCAGATGTGCTCCGGTTCATTCAGTATCTTACGCACAGCCTCTATGATTTCTTCACCGGAGAGCTGGAGTCTTGAATGTCGCAGTGGGTCATCCACACTATCAGTATATTCGCACATCAAACCGGAGCGCTGACTAAGGGGCAGTATGCTCCATGATATCCAACAGCGAGCAAGGTCAACCCCTGTTAAACCGTTGGCCATAAAGGCCCTGAGCTTTGATAGCTGAGGAGCATATTTGCTTCTCTCCTGGGCAGTCAATCGTTGAGGAAAAGGATGGGTATTGCTGAGCTGCTCCGGACGAAAGCCAGGCAAGGGATTCTCACCAGCAGGGGAGGTGTCTTTGCAGTAGAACCATGTCTGATTCCACTCCTTGGGGTGACTGTGCAGCTTGGCGTGAGGGTATGTGACCTCTTTCCTTTTTTGAATCACCATGCCACCCAACTCCGTATTAGAGCCATCAGTAAACACAGTACGGCGGTTTAGATGGAAAAGATCTCTGAATAATTCCACTGTGGGCTCCTCTTGAAAGAACACCTCACAGAGCACTTGGAAGTGGCACATATTTGTAACAGAGTTGGGGCCAGTGTCTTGCGGATGGAGTTGGAAATCAGCTAGAACATCCCGGTAGAATTTAGAACCGGGCGGTTTAAAACCCCGAGCTAAGTGGTCTACGAAAACAACAACCTCTCCTTCTCGAGGTGTGGGGGGGCATTCTTTGCCAGGAGCCCTCCAATGGACGGTGTCTTTGCTGCCCAAGGCGCCAATCAGGACTAAATCATCCAGTTGATCCTCTGTGACGCGAGAAGGGACCCAATTGCACTCATACACTTGCTTGGCCATGATGAAATCTACAAAGTACATTGATATGTGCAATGTTAAACCGGAAGCAGATCTATCTAAACCGGAGTTTATGAAGCAACAGCATCCCGGCGGTTCAACAAGGGGACTAATGATATATGATAGATTGCTTTTTCAAAGGTGAACCGCCTATGTGGTAAAGAGGATACAGATCTAAGGCAAGAATGACTAAGGAAGGTAAAAACAGATTTCATAAGGTCGCAGTGAAATTTTGGATCTACCGTAAGACATGAAAATAAAAAGATTGAGACCTAAAAGGTTGATCTCAAAGCAATTCACAAGGGGCCAGATCAGTGTTTAATGTGCATAAAGGTTTGCTTTGGTAACAGAAGATAAGCCATTACGGAGAATACATCAGGTTTGAAGTTTTATTCATGGTCTAAAGAAGAAACAAAGGAAGAACAGCGCCAGAGTCTTGATGAACTTCGACGAACGAGGAAACCCTAGAACAGATCTGTGGGGGAAAGGAAAGAAGATTTACCAGAGCTGAGGAAGAAGCGGAAGGTCGGCGCGATGCTCTGGTGTGCTCAGGTTGATGCAGCGGCCAAGGTTGATGCAGAGGTCGACGGTGGCGGCGGAGCTCCGAAGCTGGGCGACGCGAGGAAGATGAAGTAGAAGGGGTCGGAGGGAAAGAGAAAGGAAATGACCCTTTGGTCCTATTTATAAAGAAAGGGATATGTCAGGCGCGAGAATCAAGGAGTCGTGAGTTTGGAAACAAAGCTGCGGCCTTAATTGTCGCAGGCTTGTTAACAGGATAAGGTTCTGTATAACTAGTGACGTCACACCGGTCTACCGCGAGCAGAGAAGATGACATCACGGCGGTTCAACAAAATACAAGAAGATGTTGAAGATGAAGATTTTTGCTAAGGATTGACATGAACCTGTTCAAATCAATTTGGGGCCTAATGTTGGGGATATTACTACTGGGCGTAAACCGGCCAGGACAAGCCGGGTTAACTTCATCAGTAGTTGAGTGTGATAAAAGCCCATGAGGGCAGATGAGGGCTAAAGGCCCATAATCGGTTTAAGGCCTATAGCTATAAACCGGCGTCGGTATGTAACTTGTGTTATAAGTTAGGAATAGTGGAGACCGAACTGGACGCATCTATGAGCCGGTATCGGGACTCTGTAAACCGACGGGCGTCCCCATGTATATAAGGGGACGACCCGGCGGCGGTTCAAGGACAGACAACAACTCGAGACATAGGCGAAGCTTATTTGCTCCCTAGTCATCGAAACACCCATCAATTCCATCACAACTAGACGTAGGCTTTTACCTTCATTGAAGGGGCCGAACTAGTATAAACTCTCTTGCGTCCTTGTGTCCGCTTTAACCCGTAGTGATGGCTCCACGACTAAGTCCTTTCTCTAGGACATCTGCCATGACAAAACCAAGACAAATACGATGTCAACTACATGATCATGCAAAGCAATATGACAATGATGAAGCGTGTCATAATAAACGAAACGATGGAAAGTTGCATGGCAATGTATCTCGGAATGTCTATGGAAATGCTATAATAGTTAGGTATGGTGGCTGTTTTGAGGAAGGTATATGGTGGGTGTATGGTACCGGCAAAAGTTGCGCGGCACTAGAGAGGCTAGCAAAGGTGGAAGTGTGAGAGCGCGTATAATCCATGGACTCAACATTAGTCAGAAAGAACTCATATACTTATTGAAAAAATGTCACACCCTAGCTAGTTCATGCATTAGAGTGTTGCATCATGTTTATTCTTTCATCAGAAACCTGAAATGGGGATGACAGAACCCCCAGCCCCCTCTGAAACAGACTAGGGTTTACTAAAAACTTTTTCAATGAACCTGAAATGCCCTTCTAAAATGCCCATCATTTTTGTCCTGGTTCAGAACCCCTGACAAAAGTGATGCACATTTTCCTAGGTCATCCTAGGGTCTTTGAATTAAATCATAGATATTTGAATTTGGGCATTTAAAATTATATAAAATATTCAGATGCCCAAATATCTCCAAACTAAAATGTTTCATGTTGGAAATAATCCAACTATGGACCAGGAGTAGTTTGGTGATTTTAGGAGTTGCCTAAGTATTTTTAATAAATCAATAAAGTTGCAGAAGTATTAAAAAATCAGAAAACAGGAAAAAATAGAAAAACTTACCTGGCGCCCAGCACCCGGCCCACCTGCCGGCCCAGCCCAGCGCCGCTCCAGCGAGCTGCTTGCCGGCCAGGCAGGCAGGCAGGTGCCCGACGGCGACCGCAGCGCGCGCCACGCACCTGCTCGCCGCCTCGCCGCTCCCCTCGCCCGGTGACGTCGTGGATCGCTCCCCCTCTCTTCCCCGAACCCCACAGACACCCCCTCTCCTCTCTAGCTCCTCCCCCTCGCGCCCCCCAGCCATGGCCGACGCTACCGCCGCCGTGCCTACATTGTAGCCGCGCTCCCCGCCGCCCGTGCGTCCTCTCGTCGTGTCTAGGAGCTCCGCCGCTGTCCATTTCATCGAGCAAGCCGAGCCCCGAGCGCTCGCAACGCCCGAGTCCACCGCAACAACCTCGCCCGAACCGCCATCGCCGGAGATCCCCTTCAACGCCGTCGCCGCCTCAGCTCGTCCCCGACCCCGCCGGTGGCCTCTACGGGTGCGCTGTGAGCCTAGCTACCCCTCCTACCCTCCCTCTCTCGTTCCCGAGCCGTGTAGCGACCTCCCGGAGCTCAACCGCACCCACCACCGTGGAGCTCGTCGCCGACGTGCTCCCGGTCACCCTCCGACCACTCCACGGTGTCCATCATGCTCACCGCGTCACGTAGCACCTAACTAGCTACTCCCCGCACCTCACCGACCCCCCTAGCGACAAGTTCGACTTCGGCCGAACTCCGGTGGCTGCCAAAGTCGTCGCCGGCGCCAACTCCGGCCACCCCGACCCCAACGGACTCCACCAAGAGCTGCGGCTCGACCTCAGCTCCTCTCCGGTGGCCCCCGCGGCTCGTTTGGTTGCCGGAAGGGCAAAAATCACTTCTGCCGCTGCGTCAGGCTCGTCGGCGGCTAAACGCCGGTGCAGCCGACCCGGGTTTGACCACGGGTGGGCCCTGGTTGACTCTCCTGAGTCAATGACAGGTGGGGCCCAGCCCTGTTAATTAAACAGGTTTAGTTTTAATTAAAGTTTAACTAATCTAATCACACTGACACGCGGGACCCACTGTCAGGTTTGACCGGACCGTGTCCCGTTGACCTGCTGATGTCGCACTGACGTCAGGCTGACGCAATAAATTAATTTCTGGATTTAATCTAATATAGGAAATTCCAGAATATAGTTTAAACTTCAAAAATTCATAACTTTTAATCTGTAACTCCAAATCAGACAAGTTATATATGAAAAACGATCAGAAAAATCCAATCTATCCATCTGTACTATTTTCATGCATGATTAAACAAGTTAACTTGATGTTTAATGCAGAACAAGGTAAAACACTTTAAAGGGCCATGTATGAGTTTGAAATTTGAATCTTTGGTTCAAATTGGTTCAAACCCTTCTGGTCTTAGTTGCATTAGCCCAACACACTCATATTGCCATGTTTCATGCATGCATCATATTGTTGCACATTGTTGGTGATGGTTGTGTATCGGTGTTCTTTGCGGCAGGTTCTGCCTCCGAGGAGTACCGTGATTACCCTAACGAAGAACCGTATCAGTGCATCGAACCATCAGGCAAGCAACCAACCATTTGATCATATCGATACAATCCCATGTTCTCGCTCCTGCTCTCTTTTACTGCATTAAGACAACGCGTTTCAAACTGCTGTGTGCTACGGTAGTTGAACCCACTTCCTCTGCATGACCTGTCATTGCCACAGTACCTAGATGAAACCCACTAGCATGTGTAGGAGTTGATTGAGCCATATGTATGTGTTGTTCCTACCTTGCTATGCCTGCTATGCTTAGAGTCGTGTCAGGTCTGGTTCATCTGGGTGATGGACTAGAGTGAAATGTTTATGTCGGTAATGAGAGTGGTGTGGTGAACATGATTTGGTAAAGGTATCGATGAAAGGCCATGTAGGAGTACATGGTGGGTTGTTTCATTGAAGCCGACCTTAAGCACTGAGATCTGTATGTGTGATTTAAGATACAGCTACTACCATGCATTGGGTCCTGAAATATGACCCCGCTCGACTTCTTATTCACCCTAGTCCTCTGTCCAGGAGTTGCAAGTAGTTTCTGGTGTTTGTAGCCTACTGGAGGCCGTGGACAGCGCTGACCGTAGGGGTGGGCTGTGATGCGGTAGGTACGTGGCCGGGTAAACCATGCACCCGTTTGGTGTCACGGAACCCTGTTCACATCGTTTGGGGCTGTGAGCGAAACTCCGGCCGGATCTCCTCATGGATGGAACTCGAATAGGCGATAAACCTGGACTAGAGACTTAGGTGTTTAGGTAGGTCGTGGTCTACACCCACGTCGGCTTTCGCTTGAAGTCTGCCGAGCACATGTCGTGTGCAGACGCTAAGTGGTGGAAACATGTATGAAGAAGTACACCCCTGCAGGGTTAACATGATCTATTCGAATAGCCGCGTCCGCGGTGAAGGACTACTTGGTTGCCTATACAGTTCATAGACAAGTAAATGGAAACTACTAAAAGACTCAAGATAAGTGTGAGTGCCGAGGATGGCCCTTCCGTAGGAAGACGGAGGTGGATCCTCGGTAGTGTATTGAAGTGGTGAGTAGTGGACTCGTGTACGCAAAACCATTTCAAGTTGGAGTCTCGTAGGATAGCCTAGCCAAGAGTCAAAGCTGGCTTGCTGCAATAACTCCACCAACCCTTCTTGATAATGTGCATGTATGTAGGATCTGATGTAAGTCTTGCTGAGTACCTTTGTACTCATGTTGCTATAATTTACATTTTTTTACAGAAGACGCTGCAACCCCTTCTGATGGGTTCTCCGTAGACGTTGACATCAATGAGTAGGCTAAGGCCCAGGTGGTGATCCTGAGCTTGTGAAGGACCACGTAGTATAGCTAGGCTTTCCAAGCCTCTTTTATTTTACTAGTTGTCTGTACCCAGACAAGCTACTTCCGCTGCTGGTTTGTATGACTGTATGACTTGAATGCTGGGTCGTGTGACCCGTACCTATGTGTATGTTATGTATGGCTCTCTGAGCCTGAAATAAAGTACTTGTGTCGTAGAGTCATGTTGTGATGCCATGTTGTATTTGCACATATCGAGCATATTGTGTGTATGTTATTGAAATGCTTGGTATGTGTGGGATCTGACTATCTAGTTGTTTATCTTTAGTAGCCTCTCTTACCGGGAAATGTCTCCTAGTGTTACCGCTGAGCCATGGTAGCTTGCTACTGCTCTGGAACACTTAGGCTGGCCGGCATGTGTCCTTCTTCGTTCCTGTGTCTGTCCCTTCGGGGAAATGTCACGCATTGAGTACCGGAGTCCTGTTAGCCCGCTACAGCCCGGTTTACCGGAGTCCTGCTAGCCCAGTGCTACAGCCCGGACCCACTTGCTGATGACCGACACGTTCGAAGCTGGGTCATGGATGCCTGTCCCTGTAAGTCTGTGCCACTTTGGGTTTACAACTAGTCATGTCAGCCCGGGCTCCTTATCATATGGATGCTAGCGACACTATCATATACGTGAGCCAAAAGGCGCAAACGGTCCCGGGAAAAGGTAGCGACACCCGTGGGGATACCGTGCGTGAGGACGCAAAGTGATATGAGGTGTTACAAGCTAGATCGATGTGACATCGAGTCGGGGTCCTGACAGCGTTGGCATCAGAGCCGGACTGCCTGTAGGTTCTCCAAGCCAAACTGGTCGATGTTGAGTCTAGAAATTCTTTAGTTATATGTAGGGGAATTGTTTGTGGGTTGGAACGTAAGGCTCTTTTTACTCCTTTATCTTATGACATTCTGATCTGAGTCAGTCTATTCTTCCACCGGGGGTTAAGGAATTAGGATCTTTTCTCTCTATCAGGATCACGTGTTACTAATCAGTAGTACCTTATAGGTTTGATGGATACAAGCCTAGTACAGTTCTACTACCACATCATGTTGTTAGGATGGACTCAGAACTTTGATATGATGATGTTGAGTGTGTATGAAATCCTTTGTCAAATGTCTCAAAATCCTTCTTGAGCATTTACAGCTGTTATGCTGCCGAAATTTTGCTAGAAATTCTAATGCCTTTGCATTATGGTTGTGCTTTCAGATGGCCACTCGCGACCTTAATCAAGTGGTTCGCCTGACTCGATGCCTAGATGTACCCGGCCATACCGCCATGTTTGTCAGGGTAATGACTGAGGCTGGATACCGTTGGTATCCTGAGTACACGGTCGAAGAGCAATTCCGAGACTTTAATCAAAGCCAGTATCTCTGCACTGTCAGGATATTTCCATCTTATCCTAGATCCACCGAGCCCCTTCACTGCTCCTATGGACTCGGGGTTACTATTGAGATGGCTGTGCAGGACGCCGCCTACTCTATGATGACCATCATGCGAGTCAGGTCTGGCCTATTTTGGGACTCTGATTTCCGGTATATGCCAGGATCACTTCCGGGAGCACAAGGGTATCTCCAGGCTATCTATGCTGACCCCACTCAGGAGGATTCACGGACTCGCACCACTGCTGAGATGCTCGAGGATAAGGACCGTGAAAACCGGGCCTTGAGGCTAGAGCTTTTCAACACCCGTGCTGACCATTGGGCCACGTTGACTCGGTTTGCACCGGCGGTGCAAGCTGGATATTCGGATATGCGTGATCTCTATCCTGTGAGATCTGCTCTGCCAGACGTGATGGGTTGGCATGATGTAGGAGGCATCACCCCACCTCGCGGTCCCCGCAGGCCACCGTCTGTTGGTCCAAGACCTCATCCTAGCCCCTATGGTCCACAAGCTCCGCGAGATCGTCTGTTCCCGGATGATCATGTCGAGCTTCCAGGCTATGGAGGTGACTTCTACGAGGACTACTACGGATCGGTCTGAGTTAGTGGTAGTATCACTAGTTCGTACTAGCTGTGTCGTCTATCGTCCTGCGTGACTCGTGGGATATGACCTAGTTTGTACCGCCTTCCGGAGGTGTAGAAAAATAATGTATAGGAGCTTGGGATGCCTCCGATGAGATGTAATCCTCTTTTCACCGTAATAGTACCTTGTTTGGTCTTGTACTAAACCTTGTATGGTGTGTATGACGATGGAATAAAGAAGCAGTTTCTGTATCTACCATGTCATACGGATGATCATCTTGCATTCCGAGTTACTCCTTACATTCTGTATTCTATGTCGGAATCTTATCATTCTGACTAAATCATTGTCTTGTTTACCTAGGATGGTCAACACGCGC
Organism: Triticum aestivum; assembly: GCF_018294505.1. Lineage (NCBI taxonomy): Eukaryota > Viridiplantae > Streptophyta > Magnoliopsida > Poales > Poaceae > Triticum > Triticum aestivum. The sequence continues at coordinate 259,836,281 of NC_057812.1, read as the reverse complement.
AATAACCTTGCTCCTCAAGAGCAGGCCGAAGGCAGTGAAGTCAGGAATGCAAATCTGCCTCATCCTCCTTCCCTAGCCGAGGTTATGATGGAAGCCGAAAGAAACAAGAGGGAGACCAACCGTTTGTTGGAGCGTATTGAACAGAACACAGCACACCATCAGAGGACTAACGTGGTGTCACTCAGTGATTTCATCAAGTTACATCCACCCACGTTCCACCACTCCGTCGAGCCTCTCGACGCTGATGACTGGCTTCGCAGTATCTCTCACAAACTGCGTTCCGCGCTAGTAGCTGAGGCTGACAAGGTCACCTTTGCTGCATATCATCTTGAAGGCCCCGCCAGTTTATGGTGGGAGAATTATGGAGCTATGCGCCCAGCGGGCCATGTCACTACTTGGGCTGAATTCAGCGAGGCTTTCCGTGAACATCACATTCCGGAGGGTCTCATGGACCGTAAACGTGAGGAATTTTGCAGTTTCACCCAAGGCCGACTCTCTGTGGATGCTTACAGCAGGGAGTTTGGTAACCTCGCACGATATGCAACTGAGGAAGTTTCTACTGATGCTAAGAAGCAAGCAAGGTTCCGTAAGGGACTTAGTCCTGAGCTTCGCCGCGACCTCCGTCTGCATGAGTGCACATCTTTTCAGAAGCTTGTCAACAAGGCCATCAGTGCTGAAACTGGTCAGACTGATTATAACGCAACACGCAAGCATGACCGTGACATGGGTTCCTCATCCGGTGCTGGTCCTCAGAAGCGCCGCATGTGGGTGCCTAACACCGCCCTGCCACCCAGGTTCACACCGAGGCCATCCTTCCAGGCGCCTCGCCCTGTTCAACAGCCTGCACCAGCCAAGCCCTATGGTGGTCCAACCAACAGTGCTCCTCCACGTACCAGTGCCGTGACTTGTTTTAAGTGTGGGGAATCTGGGCACTATATGCGTGAGTGTCCCCAAACCAACCCCAACCAATCTGCTAAAGCTGTTGGCCGTGGCAAGCCGACAGGTAAAGTGTTCCACGCCAAGCCGGCCACCGCTACACGTGGCCATGTCAACTGTATCTCTGCCGAAGAAGCTCAAGAGGATCCCAACGTCGTTCTCGGTACGCTCCTTGTTAATTGCCACCCGGCATCTGTTCTTTTCGATATAGGAGCATCTCATTCATTTATATCCGAGAACTATGCTCGTTTGCATAACACCGCATTCTGTGACATGCCATCCACTATGGAAATTTCTACTCCCGGTTCTAGATGGCAAACCTCCAGGGTAAGTTATGGAAATAAAATCCAAGTCGACAGACTTGTTTTCCTTGCATCTTTGATAGCTCTCAAATCTTCAGATATTAATATCATCTTGGGTATGGACTGGATGTCAGCTCATCATGCCAAAATTGATTGCTTCTCTAGGACTGTTCAACTCACCCATCCTTCGGGGAAGATAGTCAATGTCTTGACCCGATTAGCCAAGCGACAATTATATTCTCTTAACGCCAGCCCTTTGCCAGACCTTGAGGACGTTCCGGTAGTCCGTGACTTCCCGGATGTCTTCCCAGAGGAATTGCCAGGTGTTCCACCTGACAGGGATGTTGAGTTCGTAATAGACCTCATACCAGGAACCGTTCCGATTGCTAGAAGACCTTATAAGATGGCACCACTAGAACTAGCCGAGCTTAAGAAACAACTCGATGAGTCCTTGAAAAAGGGTTTCATCCGACCTAGTTCATCTCCGTGGGCTTGCCCCGTCCTCTTCGTCAAGAAGAAGGATGGTACGGACCGGATGGTTGTAGATTATCGACCTGTCAATTTGGTCACAATCAAGAACAAATATCCGCTCCCCAGGATCAACGACCTGTATGATCAGCTCGCTGGATCCTCAGTCTTCTCCAAAATGGATTTGAGGTTGGGCTACCATCAAATCAAAATCAGGAACGGGGACATTCCTAAAACGGCCTTTGTTACTCGTTATGGCCAATACGAGTACACCGTCATGTCCTTCGGTTTAACCAACTCTCCAGCCACCTTTTCTCGGTTAATGAACTCAATCTTCATGGAGTATTTGGATAAATTCGTCGTGGTTTACCTCGATGATATACTCATCTACTCCAAGAGCGAGGAAGAACATGCCGAACATCTAAGGCTAGTGTTGAAGAAACTTCGAGAGCATCGCCTTTATGCCAAATTTTCTAAATGTGAATTCTGGTTGTCAGAAGTGACCTATCTGGGTCATGTAATATCTGGTAAAGGTATTGCTGTTAACCCTGAGCGAGTTCAAGCCGTCCTTAATTGGACTCCACCTGAATCGGTCAAGCAAGTTCGGAGTTTTCTGGGCTTAGCGAGCTATTGCCGTCGCTTTGTCGAGAACTTCTCCAAAGTTGCTAAACCTCTAACCGAACTCCTCAAGAAAGATAAAAAGTTCGAATGGACTCCACAATGTGAGCACAAGTTTCAGGAACTAAAAAAACGCCTGACTTCTGCTCCCGTACTGGTACCGCCAGATTTCTCTAAGGACTTTGTTATCTACTGCGACGCCTCGCGACAAGGACTAGGTTGCATTCTCATGCAAGATCGACATGTAATTGCTTACGCTTCACCGCAATTGCACCCACATGAGGAGAATTATCCTACTCATGATCTAGAGCTTGCAGCTGTAGTCTATGCACTTAAAACCTGGCGACATTACCTTCTCGGTAATCGTTGCAAAATATTCACTGATCACCAAAGTCTGAAGTATATCTTCACCCAACCGGATTTGAATTTCAGGCAAAGACGTTGGGTTGAGTTGATCACAGATTTCGACTTAGGAATAACTTACACCCCAGGGAAAGCCAACGTCATGGCTGATGCGCTAAGTCGTAAATCTTATTGTAACAACCTAATGTTACAACAAAGTCAACCGCTTCTCCACGAGGAATTTCGGAAGCTTAACCTTCACATTGTTCCTCAAGGATTTCTTTCCACCTTGGTGGCGAAACCTACTCTTACGGATCAAATCATCGCTGCCCAAAAGCGAGATAAGGGAATATCTAAAATCAAGGAGAACATTGCTAGCGGAGGTGCTAGTTGTTTTTCCACAAATGATCATGGTGTTGTGTACTTTGAGAACCGTTTAGTGGTTCCCAAGAACCAGCATCTACGGCAGTTGATCCTTAAGGAGGCTCATGAATCTCCTCTCACCATTCATCCCGGTAGTACCAAGATGTATCAGGACCTACGCCAGAGGTTCTGGTGGACTAGGATGAAGAGAGAAATTGCTCAGTACATTGCTAATTGCGACGTCTGCCGTCGTGTAAAAGCAGAGCATCAACGGCCTGCTGGCACCCTTCAACCCTTAGCTATTCCTGAATGGAAATGGGATAAAATTGGTATGGATTTCATTACCGGTTTTCCCAGAACCAAGAGAGGGAATAATGCTATCTTCGTCGTTGTCGATCGTCTTTCCAAAGTGGCCCATTTCTTACCTGTTCGTGAGAGTATAACCGCTAGCCAGTTGGCAGACTTATACATCTCCCGAATCGTGTCTCTCCATGGTGTTCCTTTGGAAATTAACTCGGATCGAGGAAGTCTTTTCACCTCTCGATTTTGGGAAAGTTTCCAAAATGCTATGGGAATCCGTCTCTCTTTTAGCACCGCCTTCCACCCTCAATCAAGTGGTCAAGTGGAACGCGTCAACCAGATCCTAGAAGACATGCTTCGAGCCTCTGTTATCTCATTCGGAATGGAGTGGGAGAAATGCCTTCCATTTGCCGAATTCGCTTACAACAACAGCTATCAATCTAGCTTGGGTAAAGCCCCTTTTGAAGTTCTCTATGGACGACGGTGTCGAACACCCCTTAACTGGTCAGAAACCGGGGAAAGACAATTCTTTGGCCCGGATATGATTCAGGAAGCAGAAGAGCAAGTTCGCATCGTTCGTGAAAAGTTGAAAACAGCCCAATCTCGTCAAAAGAGTCAGTATGACTGAAAACATAAGGCCATGACTTTCGAGGTTGACGAGAAAGCTTACCTTCGGGTTACTCCTCTGAAGGGAACCCATCGTTTCGGTATCAAAGGCAAATTGGCTCCTCGTTACATTGGACCTTTCCGTATTCTCGCTAAACGAGGAGAAGTTGCCTACCAGTTGGAACTACCTCCACATCTCTCCAGAGTCCATGATGTTTTCCACGTTTCTCAACTCAGGCGTTCCTTCTCGGATCCTATCCGTGGAGTGGACCACGAAACGCTTGATCTCCAAGATAATCTCACGTATCGAGAGTACCCCATTCGTATCCTCGATCAGGCCGAGCGTACCACTCGACGTCATAATATCAAGTTTCTCAAAGTTCAATGGTCGCACCATTCTGAGGATGAAGCAACTTGGGAAAGGGAGGATCGTCTTCGACTCGAGTATCCCGCCCTTTTTCCGGAGGAACCCAAATCTCGGGACGAGATTCTTTTGAGTGGGGGTGAGTTGTCACACCCTAGCTAGTTCATGCATTAGAGTGTTGCATCAGCCCCAGCCCCCTCTGAAACCTGAAATGGGGATGACAGAACCCCCAGCCCCCTCTGAAACCAACTAGGGTTTACTAAAAACTTTTTCAATGAACCTGAAATGCCCTTCTAAAATGCCCATCATTTTTGTCCTGGTTTAGAACCCCTGACAAAAGTGATGCACATTTTCCTAGGTCATCCTAGGGTCTTTGAATTAAATCATAGATATTTGAATTTGGGCATTTAAAATTATATAAAATATTCAGATGCCCAAATATCTCCAAACTAAAATGTTTCATGTTGGAAATAATCCAACTATGGACCAGGAGTAGTTTGGTGATTTTAGGAGTTGCCTAAGTATTTTTAATAAATCAATAAAGTTGCAGAAGTATTAAAAAAATCAGAAAACAGGAAAAAATAGAAAAACTTACCTGGCGCCCAGCACCCGGCCCACCTGCCGGCCCAGCCCAGCGCCGCTCCAGCGAGCTGCTTGCCGGCCAGGCAGGCAGGCAGGTGCCCGACGGCGACCGCAGCGCGCGCCACGCACCTGCTCGCCGCCTCGCCGCTCCCCTCGCCCGGTGACGTCGTGGATCGCTCCCCCTCTCTTCGCCGAACCCCCAGACACCCCCTCTCCTCTCCAGCTCCTCCCCCTCGCGCCCCCCAGCCATGGCCGACGCTACCGCCGCCGTGCCTACGTCGTAGCCGCGCTCCCCGCCGCCCGTGCGTCCTCTCGTCGTGTCCAGGAGCTCCGCCGCTGTCCATTTCATCGAGCAAGCCGAGCCCCGAGCGCTCGCAATGCCCGAGTCCACCGCAACGACCTCGCCCGAACCGCCGTCGCCGGAGATCCCCTTCAACGCCGTCGCCGCCTCAGCTCGTCCCCGACCCCGCCGGTGGCCTCTACGGGTGCGCTGTGAGCCTAGCTACCCCTCCTACCCTCCCTCTCTCGTTCCCGAGCCGTGTAGCGACCTCCCGGAGCTCAACCGCACCCACCACCGTGGAGCTCGTCGCCGACGTGCTCCCGGTCACCCTCCGACCACTCCACGGTGTCCATCATGCTCACCGCGTCACGTAGCACCTAACTAGCTACTCCCCGCACCTCACCGACCCCCCTAGCGACAAGTTCGACTTCGGCCGAACTCCGGTGGCCGCCAAAGTCGTCGCCGGCACCAACTCCGGCCACCCCGACCCCAACGGACTCCACCAAGAGCTGCGGCTCGACCTCAGCTCCTCTCCGGTGGCCCCCGCGGCTCGTTTGGTTGCCGGAACGGCAAAAATCACTTCCGCCGCCGCGTCGGGCTCGCCGGCGGCTAAACGCCGGTGCAGCCGACCCGGGTTTGACCACGGGTGGGCCCTTGTTGACTCTCCTGAGTCAATGACAGGTGGGGCCCAGCCCTGTTAATTAAACAGGTTTAGTTTTAATTAAACTTTAACTAATCTAATCACACTGACACGCGGGACCCACTGTCAGGTTTGACCGGACCGTGTCCCGTTGACCTGCTGATGTCACACTGACGTCAGGCTGACGCAATAAATTAATTTCTGGATTTAATCTAATATAGGAAATTCCAGAATATAGTTTAAACTTCAAAAATTCATAACTTTTAATCTGTAACTCCAAATCAGACAAGTTATATATGAAAAACGATCAGAAAAATCCAATCTATCCATCTGTACTACTTTCATGCATGATTAAACAAGTTAACTTGATGTTTAATGCAGAACAAGGTAAAACACTTTAAAGGGCCATGTATGAGTTTGAAATTTGAATCTTTGGTTCAAATTGGTTCAAACCCTTCTGGTCTTAGTTGCATTAGCCCAACACACTCATATTGCCATGTTTCATGCATGCATCATATTGTTGCACATTGTTGGTGATGGTTGTGTATCGGTGTTCTTTGCGGCAGGTTCTGCCTCCGAGGAGTACCGTGATTACCCTAACCAAGAACCGTATCAGTGCATCGAACCATCAGGCAAGCAACCAACCATTTGATCATATCGATACAATCCCATGTTCTCGCTCCTGCTCTCTTTTACTGCATTAAGACAACGCGTTTCAAACTGCTGTGTGCTACGGTAGTTGAACCCACTTCCTCTGCATGACCTGTCATTGCCACAGTAACTAGATGAAACCCACTAGCATGTGTAGGAGTTGATTGAGCCATATGTATGTGTTGTTCCTACCTTGCTATGCCTGCTATGCTTAGAGTCGTGTCAGGTCTGGTTCATCTGGGTGATGGACTAGAGTGAAATGTTTATGTCGGTAATGAGAGTGGTGTGGTGAACACGATTTGGTAAAGGTATCGATGAAAGGCCATGTAGGAGTACATGGTGGGTTGTTTCATTGAAGCCGACCTTTAGCGCTGAGATCTGTATGAGTGATTTAAGATACAGCTACTACCATGCATTGGGCCCTGAAATATGACCCCGCTCGACTTCTTATTCACCCTAGTCCTCTGTCCAGGAGTTGCAAGTAGTTTCTGGTGTTTGTAGCCTACTGGAGGCCGTGGACAGCGCTGACCGTAGGGGTGGGCTGTGATGCGGTAGGTACGTGGCCGGGTAAACCGGGCACCCGTTTGGTGTCATGGAACCCTGTTCACATCGTTTGGGGCTGTGAGCGAAACTCCGGCCGGATCTCCTCATGGATGGAACCCGAATAGGCGATAAACCTGGACTAGAGACTTAGGTGTTTAGGTAGGTCGTGGTCTACACCCACGTCGGCTTTCGCTTGAAGTCTGCCGAGCACATGTCGTGTGCAGACGCTAAGTGGTGGAAACATGTATGAAGAAGTACACCCCTGCAGGGTTAACATGATCTATTCGAATAGCCGCGTCCGCGGTGAAGGACTACTTGGTTGCCTATACAGTTCATAGACAAGTAAATGGAAACTACTAAAAGCCTCAAGATAAGTGTGAGTGCCGAGGATGGCCCTTCCGTAGGAAGACGGAGGTGGATCCTCGGTAGTGTATTGAAGTGGTGAGTAGTGGACTCGTGTACGCAAAACCATTTCAAGTTGGAGTCTCGTAGGATAGCCTAGCCAAGAGTCAAAGCTGGCTTGCTGGAATAACTCCACCAACCCTTCTTGATAATGTGCATGTATGTAGGATCTGATGTAAGTCTTGCTGAGTACCTTTGTACTCATGTTGCTATAATTTACATTTTTTAAAGAAGACGCTGCAACCCCTTCTGATGGGTTCTTCGTAGACGTTGACATCAATGAGTAGGCTAAGGCCCAGGTGGTGATCCTGAGCTTGTGAAGGACCACGTAGTATAGCTAGGCTTTCCAAGCCTCTTTTATTTTACTAGTTGTCTGTACCCAGACAAGCTACTTCCGCTACTGGTTTGTATGACTTTATGACTTGAATGCTGGGTCGTGTGACCCGTACCTATGTGTATGTTATGTATGGCTCTCTGAGCCTTAAATAAAGTACTTGTGTCGTAGAGTCATGTTGTGATGCCATGTTGTATTTGCACATATCGAGCATATTGTGTGTATGTTATTGAAATGCTTGGTATGTGTGGGATCTGACTATCTAGTTGTTTATCTTTAGTAGCCTCTCTTACCGGGAAATGTCTCCTAGTGTTACCGCTGAGCCATGGTAGCTTGCTACTGCTCTGGAACACTTAGGCTGGCCGGCATGTGTCCTTCTTCGTTCCTATGTCTGTCCCTTCAGGGAAATGTCATGCATTGAGTACCGGAGTCCTGTTAGCCCGCTACAGCCCGGTTTACCGGAGTCCTGCTAGCCCAGTGCTACAGCCCGGACCCACTTGGTGATGACCGACACGTTCGAAGCTGGGTCATGGATGCCTGTCCCTGTAAGTCTGTGCCACTTTGGGTTTACAACTAGTCATGTCAGCCCGTGCTCCTTATCATATGGATGCTAGCGACACTATCATATACGTGAGCCAAAAGGCGCAAACGGTCCCGGGAAAAGGTAAGGCGACACCCGTGGGGATACCGTGCGTGAGGCCGCAAAGTGATATGAGGTGTTACAAGCTAGATCGATGTGACATCGAGTCGGGGTCCTAACAAAAAATCTATTAGTCATCGAAACAAAGTACTACACACATGATCCTAGGGGGATAGATTGGTAGGAAATGACCATTGCTCGTCCCCAACCGCCACTCATAAGGAAGACAATCAAAAAATATCTCATGCTCCAACTTCGTTACATAACGGTTCACCATACGTGCATGCTACGGGACTCACAAACCTTAACACAAGTATTTCTCAAATTCACAATTACTCACTAGCATGAATCTAATATCGCCGTCTCTATATCTCAAAACAATCATAAGGAATCAAACTTTTCCTAGTATTCAATGCACTTTATATGAAACTTTTTATTATATCCTTATTGGATTCCTATCATATTAGGACTAAATTCATAACCAAAGAAAATTACCATGCTGTTTAGAGACTCTCAAAATAATATAAGTGAACCATGAGAGTTCAATAATTTCTATAAAATAAATACACCGTCGTGCTCTAAAAAGATATAAGTGAAGCACTAGAGAAAAATTGCCTAGCTCAAAAGATATAAGTGAAGCACATGTAGTGTTCTAATAAATCATGATTCATGCGTGTCCCACTCAAAAGGTGTGTACATCAAGATTGATTGTGGTAAACTAAAAATCAGAGACTCAAAACATACAAGATGCTCCAAGCAAAACACATATCATGTGGTGAATAAAAATATAGCCTCAAGTAAAGTTACCGATAGACGAAGATGAAAGACGAGATGCCTTTCGGGGCATACCCAAGCTTAGGTTCTTGGTTGTCCTTGAATATTACCTTGGGGTGCTTTGGGCATCCCCAATCTTAGGCTCTTGCCATTCCCTATTCCATAGTCCATCAAATCCTTACCCAAAACTTGAAAACTTCACAACACAAAACTCAACAGAAAATCTCATAAGCTCCGTTAGTATAAGAAAATAAATCACCACTTTTGGTACTGTTGTGAACTCATTCTTTATTTATATTGGTGTAATATCTATTGGATTCCAACTTTTCCATGGTTGATACCCCCCGATACTAGCCATATATTCATCAAAATAAGCAAACAACACATGGAAAACAGAATCTGTCAAAAATAGAACAGTCTGTAGTAATCTGTAACTCTCGAATACTTATGTACCTCCAAAAAATTTCAACAATTAGGACAGCCTAAGAAATTTGTTTGTTAATCTTCTGCAAAAAGAAACGGTATTTTATCACGCTTCTTTTGCAAATGAGGATTGCTTTCCTAAGCACGAAAGTTTCTGTTTTTCAGCAAGATTAAATCAACTATCACCGTAAGCGATCCTAAAGGTCTTACTTGGCACAAACACTAACTAAAACACAAAAACACATCCAGAGGCTAGATGAATCATTTATTTGAAAACATCAAAAGAAAAAAATGGGTTGTCTCCCAATAAGCGCTTTTCTTTAAAGCCTTTTAGCTAGGCATCGATAATTTTAATGATGATCACATGGAAGATAATAATTGAAACACAAAGCAAGCATCGTGTAGCATGTGAAAAACAAGTTCAAGTCTAACATACTTCCTATTCATAGGCATTTTATAAGAAAAAAATTACCAAGACAAGCAAAAACTAGCATATGCAAGGAAGAAGAAAGAAACAATAGCAATCTCAACATAACGAGAGGTAATTTACTGACATGAAAAATTCTACAACCATATTTTCCTCTTTCATAATAATTGCATGTAGGATCATATTCAAATTCAACAGTATAGTTATCACATAAAATATTCTCTACATGATCCATGTGCATGCAAAGTTGACACTCTTCCAAAATAGTGGGATTATCATCAAATAAAGTCATGACCTCTCCAAACCCACTTCTATCAAAAAAAATCATAAGACTTATCAATCTCAAAAGTAGTGGAATACAAAGTTGACACTCTTTCAAACCCACTTTCAGTATTGTTGCAAACATTATTATCAATCTCATATTCATCATGGGGCTTAAATAAATTTTCAAGATTGTAATAAGAATCACCCCAATCATGATCATTGCAACAAGTAGTCGACATAGCAAAACTAGCATCCCCAAGCTTAGGGTTTTGCATATCATTAACACAATTGTCATTAATAGATTTATACTAATATCATTGCAATCATGCTTTTCATTCAAGGAGCTATCGTGAATCACTTCATAAATTTCATCCTTCAACACTTCATCACAATTTCCATATTCATGAATTTCAATAATCTAGTGCATTCAACTCACTAGCAATTGGTTCTTCATAGTTGGATATTTTAAAAGATTAGCAAGTGGATGAGGATCCATAAACTATTTGCTTCTGATTTTCAATAAAGACACAATTATACCAAGCAAACGAGCAAGCAAACCAAGTAAGACAGAAGGGAAAATGAAAAGACAAACGGAAGAAGGGCGAAGGAAAAGGCAAATCTTTTCGAAAATCGTTTTAGAAGTGGGGGAGAGGAAAACGAGAGGCAAATGACGAATAATGTAATGCAAGAGATGAGAGTTTATGATGGGTACTTGGTATGTCTTGACTTGGCGTAGATCTCTCCGGCAACGGTGCCAGAAATTCTTCCTGCTGCTTCTTGAGCTTGAGTTGGTTTTTCCCTTGAAGAGGAAAGGGTGATGCAGCAAAGTAGAGATAAGTATTTCCCTTAGTTTGAGAACCAAGGTATCAATCCAGTAGGAGACAACACACAAATCACCTAATACCTGCTCAAACAATCAAACAACTTGCACCCAACGCGATAAAGGGCTTGTCAATCCCTTCATGGTCACTTGCAAAAGTGAGATCTAATAGAGATAGATAAACGGTAAAGTAAATATTTTGGTATTTTTGGTTTATAGATTGGAAAAGATCAAAAACTTGTATGATGGAAAATAGTAGATCAGAAACTTATATGATGGAAAATAGACCCGTGGGCCATAGGTTTCAGTAGAGGCTTCTCCCAAGATAGCAAATAATACAGCGGGTGAACAAATTACTATCGAGCAATTGATAGAAAAGCGCAAAGTTCTGATGATATCTAAGGCAATGATTATGAAATATAGGCATCATGTCTGTCTCAAGTAGACCGAAATGATTCTGCATATAATATTATTACTCCACACATCGACCGACTCCTTCCTGCATCTAGAGTATTAAGTTCATGAAGAACAGAGTAACACATTAAGTAAGATGACATGATGTAGAGGAATTAACTCAAGCAATATGATGAAAAACCCATCTTTTTATCCTCGATGGCAATAATACAATATGTGCCTTGCTGCCCCTACTGTCACTAGGAAAGGATACCGCAAGATTGAACCCAAAGCTAAGCACTTATCCCATTGCAAGAAAAACCAATCTAGTTGGCCAAACTAAACCGATAGTTCAAAGAGAAGTACAAAGATATCAAATCATGCATATAAGAATTCAGAGAAGATTCAAATAATATTCATAGATAAGTTGATAATAAATCCACAATTCATCGGATCTCGACAAACACAGCGCAAAAGAATATTATATCGGATAGATCTCGAAGAACATCGAGGAGAACAAGGTATTGAAAATCAAAGAGAGAGAGAGAGAGAAGAATCCATCTAGCTACTAGCTATGGACCCGTAGGTCTGAGGTAAACTACTCACGCTTCATCGAAAGGGCAATAGTGTTGATGTAGAAGCCCTCCGTGATCGAATCCCCCTTCGGCAGGGTGCCGGAAAACACCACTAGATGGGATCTCACGGGTACAGAAGGTTGCAGCGGTGGAAAAGTGTTCTCGTGGATGCCCTTGGTGGTTTGGGAATATATGTGAATATATAGGCGAAGGAATTAGGCCAGGGGAGTCATGGGGGGGGGACAAGGCAGGGGGCGCCCTCCCCCCTTGTGGCCGCCTCGTGGCTCTTTTGACTTGATCTCCAAGTCTCCTGGGTGTCTTCTGGTCCAAGAAAAATCATCACGAAGGTTTTATTCCGTTTGGACTCCATTTGGTATTCCTTCTCCGCGAAGCTAAAAAAACAAGGAAAAAACAGAAATTGGCACTAGGCTATAGGTTAATAGGTTAGTCCCAAAAATAATAGAAAATAGTATTAATGCATATAAAACATCCACAACAGATAATATAATAGCATGGAACAATCAAAAATTATAGATACGTTGGAGGCGTATCACTATACACATTGGCGGCAGTTCCCAAGCAGTAAAAGTAAAGGTTTACTCCCCCGCCACCAATAAACACACTCCATGGCTAGCCGAATCCACGGGTACCATCCATACCAACAACAGTCCAGGGGGAGTTTTGTTTAATTATTTGTAATTTTTTATTTCCGGACTGGGCATCCCTATTACTGCCCCTCTTGTGCAAGGACGAGTGAATAAACACTCATCATGAGAATAACCCACTTAGCATGGAAGATACTGACTGCCCCCTGTCACTCCATGAGCAGTCTAGGCACACAAAACAAATGTTCATTTTAAATTTTAGAGGTGGCCCATGCAAATTTACTTGGAACGATGGGGTAATACCGCATATTGGTAGATATAACGGACTCATCTGGGATAACTTGGGTTTAACGAATTTGATCCACAAGCAGTATTTCAACTTAGTACAGGTAAAGGTTAGCAGATAGGTTGAGAGGCGGCCAACTAGAGATCAAAAAAGGTCATGAACACGCGCTATGCATAATCAACATTGAATACTAGCATGAGTAGGATATGAACACCATGAACATAAATATCGTAGAGGTTATGTTGCTTTTGATTCAACTACATGCATGAACATGTGCCAAGTCAAGCCACTTGAAACATTCAAAGGAGGATACCATATCATCATACTACATCACAATCATTTTAATGCATGTTGACATCCAAGATAAATCATTATCCACTCCTAGCTACTTAAGCATGACATGAGCAACTATAATATCTAATTTTCATTGCAAACATGTTTGATCATAGTAGGCTAAATCATGGATACTAGGTTAAACATATTTACAAAAACAAAAACATGTTGAGTTCATACCCACTTCTCTCTGCCACAGTCACGTCCTCAAATATCATTATTACTGCCTTTCACTTGCACGACCGAATGATTTGAAAATAATAGTGCAAGAGTGCCGTGGACTAAGCTAGAATATGCAAACATTTTATTCAAAATGAGACAACAAGTTAATATGGGTTTTTTATTAAACCAATAGTAATGCATATAAGAGCCACTCAACATTTTCATCATGGTCTTCTGCTCGGTATGACTTAAAAAGAAGAACTTCAGAGAAACACACTGAAATATTTTTGGAGTTATTAGTTTTGTTGAAGAAAGCAAAATAAAGAAAGGAAAGCAAAAAGGAGAAAAACTATTTACACGAAAAAGCTCCCAAGAAGCAAAAGAAGAATCGAGAAATATTTTTTGGGTTTTCTTTTAATACTACAACTAATCAAACCAGAAAGAAAAATCGAAAAGAAGCAAGAAATATTTTTGGGTTTTCTCAAAGTTTTTCAAACACACAAGAAGAAAGCAAGAAAATAAATCTAGCATGGATATTACAAATGGAAAAGTGTGAACACCAACAACTAGAATGAAATGTGTGAACATGAATATAATGTCGATGGAAATATGTACTCCCCCAAGCTTAGGCTTGTGGCCTAGCTTGGTACTCACGACCCGTAGTAGCCATCCGGTCCCATGTAGTAGTTTTGTGGTGGTGGCACCTGGGCGTCCCAATCCTGGGACTCCTCCTCTGCCGCCGCCTGGTTGTTCTGGTAGGCAATAATGTCCTCGGGAAATACCCTGTATCCGCCCTGGCAATAGAATCAAACAAATCATGTGTAGGCAACGGGTTAATATCATGGGTATCTACACTGAAAACTAAGTCGTAGTGAATGTTATGAAAAGAGTCGGCCGCATCAATAAATTGGTGGTCCTCCATCGCCTGGTGATCTAGATAAACTCGGGATAAAGTATAATCTTGTTGGCGTATCTGAACATTAAAATGACTCGCTAAGCAAGTGGCATAAATACCACCATGGATTTTTCCCTTACTTCTATTAAGGTGATGACGACGTGCAATAATAGCCCCTATGCTAAAGGTCTCATCATTGTGTAGTGCACGGCGTAAAATAGCGAGGTCAGGGGCACTGATTGCACTGACCTTCTGCCTAGCAGTTAAACACTTTGCAATGAATAAAACAAAGTAATGCATAGAAGGAAACTGTAAACTAGTGGCAGTGGCATTCGACACGCTTCTCTCATCAGAAGGGATCAAACATATGTCACAAAAGTCAGTGAGCGGTATCTGATGAGTTTCATCATATAAATTAAATCGCACCTCAAGAGGATCATTCCTGCTCAGAAAATGAAAATTTTGCACAAAGGAGTTCATGAGGAGGTGGTGTTGGTCACACTCATCTGCCAGGAAGTCGTTCATCCCAGCATTCACCAAAAATTGGGCAAACTCTTGATGGAACCCAACCTCCTCCATGAAGGCATTATACATCCATTCGCATGGCCGCACCTCCGCCATTCTCGGAGTGTTGAGTCCATGGTCCGATGATTCCCCGATGACTCCCTTAGCATTCTTCTTGGAGGAAAACTTCCTACAAATACTCATCTTATTCCTATAAATAAAATTCTGAAATTTTTAGTCCACAAATTTTTTTGTTAACAAAACTTCACAAGATTGATAGAAACTACTCATATGGATGCCTAGAGGCCATAACAAGCATTCAAACTAATTAGAACTCTAAGAATTAAACATCCAAGCCCATCTACAACAACACCAATAGTAGCTAATTATTCAAAATATAAACCACTAAAGCAAAAAACTAATTGGAGCAATGGAGGAGTCACATACCAAGTAGCAATCCCCCAAAACAGTTTCAAAAATGAATCTTCAAGAAAAGAGATCGAAATCCGCGGGTTTGAGAGCAAGAATACGAGAGAGAGAGAGAGCTACCGTGATTTTTTCTGGAGGTAGGAGATGACATGGGCTAAAGGTATAAGTGAGGGGACCCACGTGGGGACCACAACCCAGTAGGGCACGCCAGGGGTTGTTGGCATGCCCTGGTGTCTTGCGGTCACCAGAGGCACCCCCACTGATGTTATTTGTACCAGAAATTCGGAAATATTCAGAAAAAATCATATTAAATTTTCAGGGCATTCTGAGCACTTTTATTTTTTGGTCATTTTTTTATTGCACAGAAAATCCTGAAAACAGGATAAACATGACATTTTATTTTATTTAATTAAGAAAAACAGAAAACAAAGGTGGGAGCATAAGGTTGTGCCTCCTAAATCCATCAGCTTCATACCTCTCAAAAATGATCCATTAATAAGGTTGATCAAGTCTTATTAACAACCACTTCCGATTAGCATGGAACCGAAGAACTTTCGTAAAACACTAAGTTACCTCAACGAGGATATGCATATCCCTACCAACGAGTATTTCATATTTCTTTTTGGTAGTAGGTAGAGGGAGTTGAAAACTTCCAATAGTAATCATCGGAGACTTTTCAATAACATTAATACCATTGACTTGGAACTGTTTCTTTGGAAAATGCACCGTATGCTCATTACCATTGATATGAAAAGTGATCTTGCTTTTATTGCAATCAATAACAGCCCTTGTAGTATTCAAAAAGGGTCTACCAAGGAAAATCGACATATTGTCATCCTTGGGCATCTCAAGTATAACAAAGTTTGTTAAGATAGTAACATTTGCAATAACAATGGGTACATCCTTACAAAAACCGATAGGTATCGTAGTTGACTTATCAGCCATTTGCAATGATATTTCATTAGGTGTGAGTTTATTCAAATCAAGTTTTTATATAAAGAGAATGGCATAACACTAACACTAGCTCCTAAATCACACAAAGCAGTTTTGACATAATTTCTTTTGATGGAGCAAGGTATAGTTGGTATTCCTGGATCTCCAAGTTTTTTAGGTACTCCATCCTTAAAATAATAATTAGCAAGCATGATGGAGATTTTAGCTTCAGGTATTTTTATTTTATTAGTGATGATGTCTTCCATGTATTTTGCATAAGGGGCCATCTTTAAAATATCAGTCAAGCGGGTATGCAAAAAGACTGGCCTAAGCATTTCATCAAAGCGTTCAAATTCTTCATCATCTTTTTTCTTAGTTGGTTTAGGTGGAAAGGGCATGGGTTTTTGAACCCATGGTTCTATTTTGTTTTCCTTGTTTTCTAGCAACAAAGTCACTTTTGTCATATCTTTTATTTTTATGTTGTGGGTTATCAAGGTCAACAACAGGTTCTGTTTCAACATCATTATCTAGTTCTTTATCATTGTCTAGTTGGGTGTCTTCATGAACATCATCATTATCTATTTCATTATCACTAGGTGAATGTTCATTACTAGATTGAGTTTCAGCATCTGAGATAGAGACATCATTATTAACTTGAGGAGGTTTTTCTTTTTTAGGTTCACCGGAGGTATGCAAGGTCCTATCATTTTTCTTTTTATTCTTCTTGTTAGAAGGACTAGTTGCATCAGTATTAATTATTTGGGAGTCTTGTTCAATTCTTTTAGGATATCCCTCGGGATAAAGTGGTTCCTGAGACATTCTACCTCCTCTGGTCATTACTCTAACAACATGATTATTCATATTATTATTCATTTCAATAAGCAATTCTCTTTGAGATTTAGAAACTTGTTCTAACTGAGTTTGAACTATACACTACAAAAAAACACTTCCGTGATGATACGTGTTTGTCACAGTAGGTCGTGTTTTCTGTCATGCATGTACATCCATGACGATTTTATGACAGAATCAAGATAGTCATATGTGTGCTATCGTAGAAGTGTTCCATGACAATACCAAAATTATCATCAAGGAAGTGTCCACTTCCATGACGATAAATGACTCGTCATAGAAGTGCTTTCGTCAAGGGTAACCGACACATGGCATCCATTGTAACGGGTCACTGTTAAGCTATCGGGTTCCAGTTTGGATCCGATACACGTTAACAGCCCGGACTAATGGGGATTTTCCACGTGTAAAATTCTCATTGCCGTAGCAACCACATGTCAACAACGTGTTGAGACAGATGTCAACCACGCAATCGGTAGGAGGCGCCTATGATACATCGACACGTGGCAACACCTTATAGCGGCCAATTCAGGTCAAAAGGCCGGCCCATTTGACTTGATCAAAAGGAAGCGGGTTGGCCCACGGAAAACCTGTTAATGGCATGTTCGCTTATAGCCCATTTACAACCCGCTAACTCACGGGCTGTTATGGTCTATCCGAATTAGGCCCAGTAACATCATCTGGGCCGTCTAATATGATTCCGTCCTGTTTTAACTTCCGGCCCATGTATGGCCCATGACGTCTTTCAGCCCATATGAGGACCTTTGTAACTCTGGGCCCATTAAACGCCCGTGGTGAAACTGGCCCATAATGAAGAGTGTATCTATTTATGCCCATTAATGACCCATTATTCTATTGGGCCATTCCCAGCCCGTGTTACATTTCGGCCTTCTAAGGGCCCATTTATTCTTGGGCTCATTTCTATCATTCAGTCACTTACGGTCCATTACTGGTCTGTTCCGCTTGTGGGCCAAATTCAGCCCGTGCTTATAGTCGGCCCGTTTGTGGCCCGTTAACCCGTTGGGCTGTTTTCAAAGCTTTATCAAATATGGCCCATTAACAAACCATTATGCCTATTGATAGAATTAAACCCGTTATACATATCGTCCTATTAATAGCCCATTATGGTCTAGCCATAAATAGACGATATCCACTCTAGCCCGTTTACGGCCCATATTGCGGACCGTTATTGGTCCATGAATAGTATGACCCATGTTTGGCCAATCGATCATACATCCCGTAGAAGGCCCAATGATTCTTCGACCCGTAGAAGGACCATGGATCCTACGGCCCGTAGGAGTCCCATGGTCACTACGGCACGTAGCAGGACCATGGTTACAATGGTCAGTATGTTGCCCATGGGTATTGTGGCCTAGTTTAAAAAATATTTGGCGCTAAAATGTAGTGACTACAACCAAACAAATAAACAAGACAATAAGGAAATAAATAAGCAAGAAAATTACGCTAGGCTATTACAGTTATTACACATATTACATCCACTAGGCATCAAAGTTCGCCACCAGTGCAAATATAGGGAACAAAGGAGCACATTACATACACTGGGTCTAAATTGACCACCAGTGCGAATAAACGCAGCAGCAAAACAAGTCTGGTACTGAAACCACTTCATAAGAGCTCAAGAAACGATATCCTGGATACCCACCATGCTGGCGAGAAGCTTAGCAAGCTTATTAGTTTTCTCTTGTTTGGTGCTAAAATCCTCTAGTCCTGCTATTGCAGCAGAAAGTATGCATCTGAATTCTATAGGGACTTCCTCAGCCCTTTGGCTTCTTGCTGCAGCACAACTAACTGATGCCCTTCAGCTTGTGTAGCCGAGACCGAAGAAGCCGAAGTGATTCAGGCAGCGAGTTCAAAGAGATATTGTGCCAGTGGTAGTGGCCAGTAACTCGAACACTACATCAGCACATGACTTTTGGGTTGTCTCACTGTCTACAAGATAGGCTTTATCACCTTTCTTGGAGATCAACATGGTTGTCTCACTATCTTGAACCTTATATGCATTACTTTTTCTACCATTTCATAGTAGGGTGCTCTTCTCCAATATTCTATTCGCATTCTACAAGAGAAACAAGAAGACACATCAATGGTTTATCATGTAGTATATAAAGTCATTTTGGTAAACCGGTTCAGTAGTAAGGTGGACAGGATAACAACATGAAACAAATGTATATCTATGTACTATAGTTACTGTATTGTCTATATCATTCTAGTTTATGTTGCCAAATAAAGATAGAGACACAATTCAAATCATATCTTTTTAAGACACAGCAACAAATAGAATATAAGTGTGGGAAACTACATGAAACTAACAACACTTGTAATGTGCATGACATGAGAACGTAACTATTTATACAACTGAAACTAAAATTAACATAGAGCAAGAAGTTAGAACAGCAATGCAGTTAAAGAAACAAGTGTAAAACATACCTGTTGCGCCATTGGAGTTTCAATTGGATCCTTCAAATTCAAAATTGGTTGGTATGAGTAAATACAGTGATGCAAGAGCAAAGGAGTATGCAACATAGCTATGGAATCTGACCGGGGAACAGTTGCTCTTCTGCTTTAAACGTGGAGTTTGGGTTTGTTGTGGTGGTCTTTGTGCTTTGGGCATTGCAGTTGCTCATGTGGGGGTACTCTATGGGGGACATGGTGCTGTGTCAACTTGAAGTGGGTTACTATCTGCCGGGGTTGGGGTTATATGGGGTTTAGCTGGTTCTTTGTCCAATGGTGTAGGTGTACAATCTGGAACATTCTCAATTATGTGTGGTGGGGCTAGTTCGTGGGCCAGTACAACCATGGTTCTATCTGCATCGACGAGTACCACCATCTTTTGTGAAGATCAGGCTTTTACTCCCTTAGATACGGCTGAGGGAGTCCTGGACTAAGGGGTCCTCGGGCATCCGACCTGTTAGCCATGGGCCGGACTGATGGGCTGTGAAGATACGAAGACTGCACCCGTGTCCGGATGGGACTCTCCTTGGCGTGGAAGGCAAGCTTGGCGACTCAATATGTGGATTCCTTTATTTGTAACCGACCTTGTGTAACCCTAGATCCTCCCGGTGTCTATATAAACCGGAGGACTGAGTCTGGAGGGAGGCACTCATTATCATAACCATACAAGCTAGGCCTCTAGGGTTTAGCCATTATGATCTCGTGGTAGATCAACTCTTGTAATACTCATATTCATCAAGATCAATCAAGTAGGACGTAGGGTATTACCTCCATAGAGAGGGCCCGAACCTGGGTAAAACATTTTGTCCCCTGTCTCCTATTACTATCGACCTTAGACGCACAGTTCGGGACCCCCTACCCGAGATCCGCCGGTTTTGACACCGACATTGGTGCTTTCATTGAGAGTTCCACTGTGCCGTCATCAAGAGGTTCGATGGCTCCTTCAACCATCTACAATGATGTTGCCTAAGGGGGAGACTTCCTCCCCGGACGGATCTTCGTGTTCGGAGGCTTCACTCTGCGGGCCAACTCGCTTGGCCATCTGGAGTAGATCAAAAGCTACACCCTTGGCCATTAGGTCAGGTTTGGGAGCTTGAACTACATTGCGGACATCCGTGGGGACTTGATCTTCGCCGGATTTGAGACCGTGGCTACCACTCCTGGCCACCCCGAGGGACATGACCTAAATCTGTCATCGGACTGCATCCAGGAGACAGCTCCCATAACCGCTCTGGCCTTAGACCCGGAGCAGACTGCGCCATCTAAGGACGGGAAGCTCAACCCCGCCACGGAGGCCTTAGATTCCCCGGCGTTGGAGCCGCACGTAGACTTGATCTCGCACGATACCTGTGCCACCGAAACTCCGGACTCGTCTCCGGCCATAAGTTCCAAACCATGTGAGCCCGCGGATGCCAAACTTGATCGTTTATCGATCTTCAAATTCAGCGCCGCAGACATCTTGCAGCACTCGCCTTTGGGCAACATGCTAAACTCATTGAAAAACCTGCCCTTGGCAGGGGACTCACAGTCGAACTATGTTCGGTTCAAACTAGGGGCTGATGATGGAGAATCTTGCTTCCCACCCGCCACCCACTCCATAGCCACTATCGAGGACTTAACTAACATGCTTGATTACCTCTCCAAAGACTTCGACGGTATAGACGACGATGCCGAAGAAGAGCAGGGCCAAAACCCGCCACTCACCGGACGCGGGATGGTCACTTCTTCATACGACGTATACATAGTGGATACACCTAAAGAAACTAACGACGATGACAAAGAAGATCCAGTTGAGGATGAACCTCCTGAGACATAGCCCAGATGCCGGCGTCAGCGTCGCTGCTCTCAGTCATGTCGTGCAAAAGACAGTAATACTAGCACCGGAGAAAACAACACCCCGGACGATGCCGAAGACAATGAAGCCCCTGTTGGGGCAACATCCGAACATGGTGAACTGGAAGACGGGAATTACAGCTCGCATGAACAGGCCATACACGAAGACTCAGAGGACAGTAATTATCTTCCACTCTTCGAGGATGAGGAGAGCCTCGGCGATGAGGATTTCATCGTGCCTGAGGAACCTCTCGAGCAGGAGCGCTTTAAACGCCGGCTATTAGCCACTGCAAGGAGCCTAAAAAAGCAACAGCAGCAACTTCAAGCTGACCAAGACCTGCTCAACAATAGATGGACAAATATCCTAGTGGCAGAAGAATACGGCCCCAGGCGCACAACCAAGGGTTACCCACAGTGCAGATTTCTACTTCAGTTCGATAAGGAATCGCCGGAGCCTGTACCACGCGGTTGGGACAATGCAGCTAACCGACCACCATGCAGTCGGGATAAAGCAGCAGCTCAAGATGAACAGCAGCCCGCCTCACGCCAAAGAAAAAATAGAGATAAAATAGCTCGGGGTCATACATACGACCCCCGGCAAGACCTGGACAGTAGAGCAGGACATACCAGATCGATCTACGGATCGCGAGGACGTGCCTCGACACGCAACATCGGCTACCTATTCGAACGGGACAAGTCTAGTCACGCCCGAGACAAAAACCGCAGACAGACTCCATCTAAGCTACGTCGCGACATGGCCCAATACAGAGGCGCCGTACACGCACTCTACTTCACTGACGAAGTAATGGAGCATGAATTCCCAACATGGTTTAAACCCGTGAATATCGAATCATATGATGGAACAATTGATCCCGCGGTATGGACCGAGGATTTTCTTCTCCATATTCATATGGCTTGAGGAGACGACCTTCATGCCATCAAATACCTCCCACTAAAACTCAAAGGACCAGCAAGGTGCTGGTTAAACAGTCTGCCTGAAAACTCTATCGGCAGCTGGGAAGATCTGGAAGATGCCTTCTGCGACAACTTCCAAGGTACATACATCCGGCCATCATACGCCGATGACTTAAGTCACATCGTCCAGCAGCCCGGAGAGTCAGCCAGGAAGCTCTGGACTAGGTTCTTACTTAAAAAGAACCAAATCGTAGACTATCTGGATGAGGAAGCCCTAGTGGCCTTTAAACACAGTGTCCGGGACGAGTGGCTCGCCCGCCACCTCGGTCAGGAAAAACCAAAATCCATGTTAGCCCTTACCACTCTGATGACCCGCTTTTGCACGGGAAAAGATAGCTGGCTCGCTCGTAGAAGCAACAGTGCCAGCGACCCGGGCACTTCTGAAGTTCGAGACGGCAACGGGAAACCACGACGCAATAAGCACAAACATGGCAATAGTAATGGGGGAGCGCACGACACAACGGTCAACGACGGATTCAGCGGCCCCAGGTCAATGGAAGAAGCCATTCAAGGCAAACAGAGACAGACTATCCAATTTGGATAAGATATCGGATAGGCCCTGTCAGATTCATGGCCACCCCAATAAACCAGCTAACCACACCAACAGAAGTTGTTGGGTCTTCAAACAGGACGGCAAGTTAAATGTCGAATACAAGGGGAAGAAGCAGCCTGACGACAAGGACGACGACAAAACTCGCGAACCAAACAGCGGGGGTCAGAAGTAGTTTCCCCCCGAAGTAAAGACAGTGAACATGGTACACATGACACTGTCCCCTACAGGGGAACGCATGGAGCGCTCTCTCCATGCAGAGGATCACACTACGGCTATCTCAGCTGAACTACACAACGGGGGCATTACACCGCATACCTCGTCGGCCATTAAGCCACCGGTCTCCATTCAACATGACCGTTCAAATCCCATACATGACTAGCAGTTCGGCTTCCGCCATCTGCCGCATATACCCAGACAATCTGTACCATGCATACATAACTACGCACTTAAAATACCCTGGGCATTGGCGAAAGCACAATACAGACGGACCTGAAAGTACTCCCATAACCTTCTCTTTTTTCTAACTTTTTTTCCTTCTTCCTTTTTCTTGTTTCCCTCCACAGGTGGCTAAATGGATGGCCTCGGACTCTATCGGAGTTCGGGTTCGTACACTCATCCAAGGGCTATTTCCGTCAAGGAGTCCCTTCACCGAGGACAGGCGGTGCAGACGTGCGACAGGAGGTCCAAAATAACTTTTTGTAGACCGCACTCTCTATTTCGAGCCTGTAAAGTGCCTTTCTCCTCCACCTTCGACCCATGGCATATCAAATATCTGGGGTTGCGGCTTTGTTATCTATATACACGATTGGAACATCACTCAGATCCCAGTAAAAATAATCCATTCTTTTCTAAAAGGACCGAGTTTTGCTCCTACGGTTGTCTCAAACATACACCTCGCCATAACTTGCCAGGGGCTCAGTATGGGAACAAACGAGTTGCCGACAAAGTCTGAATAGCTCTATAGCGTACTTCGGCATTGCGAGTTTGGCCTTATATGCATCAGCTCTGAATCATGTCTTGGGTCAATAGTTGGGTTGCCGGGCTCCTGTGCTTGCTGTCCTACGTTCCGCTATATCGGCTAGGGTAGTAAAGGGAGAACTATTGCGATTGTGCTTCCGGTTCACCTGGTTAAGCACCTCAGTAGAGAAAGCCGAAAACTGACTGTCATGATGCGGTGAGAGCTGGTCAACCACTCGATGACTTATCGAAATCTTTCGTGATTCCCTCCGGGTCACATGAAGGACCTCTTTCCGGTCAAATATGTAAACGCAGCGTATGAATAAGCCGCATACATACCAGGGGCTATGTCGTAGACCCACCATAAAACTCCTATGGCTAAGTGAAAGTGTTAACGCCCTATAGTCCGGTTACCTCGTTCGTCGCATTGACACCTCCTTCACGGACCAAGACGTTTGGTCAAGAGTGATCAGATGCTTTTTCTAACACCCCCGTACTTCCTATGAGGGGGCTGAAGCCGACGACTAGAAAACTTTCAGTTCAAATACAAACGGCCGCACAGTAGGAACAAAAGCCTTTAGGAAAAATCAAAATATAGACTGGTTATAACAATTGTCTTTTACAACTCGTAAAGAGTTCACTTGAATATTATGCCTTTCGAACATTGACCCTCTATCAAGCGGGCAGCCTCTAAGACGTCCTCAAAGTAATTCTCTAGTGCATGATGGTCCTTGCCCTTGGGTGGACCCTGTGCTGCAACATCCGTGCACCTTCAATGCACGCCGACCGCTTCACGGCGTCGATACGTGGCACCGCATCAGCAAGCCGCCGCACCAAGCCGAAATAGCTATTCGGAATCGGCTCAGTCGGCCACAGCTGAAGTATGACGTTCTTCATGGCAGCGCCGGACATCCTGTGAAGCTCGGCACATTGGGACATCTGTTCATTCAGCAGCAGAGGGTGTTTTGATGCGCCGAACTACGACCAGAAAAGCTTCTCTGTTGCATATCCCTCTTACGCTTAGTAAAACTGCGCCGCATTGGATGAACTCTTCGGCAGGTCCAAAAACATGTCTGGAGAACTCCACACTTGGTTAAACTGAGCATAATTCAGATCACCGAACTTAGTCTGTAATAAAAATGGCTGACCAGCCGCAATCTCCCCAGCTTGCCGGATCTCCTCACGGGCCGCTCTAGATTCCGACCGCGCTTCTTTCGCCTCTCGCAAGGCCTTGTCAAGTTCAGCCGCTTTGGCTTTATTCTCCTTCTCTAGGAATTCACAACGGCTGGTTGCATTTTTTAGTTCAAGCGCCATCGAGGATATTTTCTCCTCGTCTTGGTGCCGAGCAGCTTGTTTGGCCTTCAACTTGGCCGATGCCTTTTCAGCAGACGCATTACTAAACCGGGCCTACTCCTTGGCCTGGGCCAGCTCCGCCTGAAGAATCTCAACGGCAGCAGCACCATCTGCAGCCATGTATGTTCCAGTATGCAACTTTTAGCGTCACGCTTATATTACAAACATGTATATGTAAGGATTGCTCCGAACACGTACCTTGCGACTCATCAAGACGCCTATTGATAAGCGCGATATCAGTATCCGCCTCAACAATCTTGTGTTGCAAATCCGCAATCTCTATAGTCCGGATAGTTTTCGAGGAGGTCACAGCCTGTGTTCCAATTAATCATATTACTTCCTGGGCATATCTTTTGATCCTCTGACCGCCTCCCTCGGGAAGCCAATCAGAGTCTCAGGGGCTACTATCTATACACAGGTGTGATACGTCTCCATGTATCTACTTTTCCAAACACTTTTGCCCTTGTTTTGGACTCTAACTTGCATGGTTTGAATGGAACTAACCCAGACTGACGCTGTTTTCAGCAGAATTGCCATGGTGTTACTTACGTGATGAAACAAAATTTCTTGAAATGACCTGAAACTCCACGAAGATTATTTTTGGAAATAATAAAAAATACTGGCAAAGAATCAAGGCCAGGGGGCCCACACCCTAGCCACGAGGGTGGGGGCGCGCCTGCTCCCCCTAGGCGTGCCCCCTGCCTCGTGGGCCCCCTGGAGCTCCACCGACCTCAACCTTGACTCCATATATTCGTGTTCGGGGAGAAAAAATAAAGAAGAAGGATTCATCACGTTTTACGATATGGAGCCGCCGCCAAGCCCTAAACTCTCTCGGGAGGGCTGACCTGGAGTCTGTTCGGGGCTCCGGAGAGGGGAATCCGTCGCCGTCATCATCATCAACCATCCTCCATCACCAATTTCACGATGCTCACCGCTGTGCATGGGTAATTCCATCATATGCTTGTTGGACGGTGATGGGTTGGATGAGATTTATCATGTAATCGAGTTAGTTTTGTTAGGGTTTGATTCCTAGTATCCACTATGTTCTGAGATTGATGTTGCTATGACTTTGCTATGCTTAATGCTTATCACTAGGGCCCGAGTGCCATGATTTCAGATCTGAAACTATTATGTTTTCATCAATATATGAGAGTTCTTGATCCTATCTTGCAAGTCTATAGTCACCTATTATGTGTTATGATCCGTTAACCCCGAAGTGACAATAATTGGGATACTTACCGGTGATGACCATAGTTTGAGGAGTTCATGTATTCACTATGTGTTAATGATTTGGCCCGGTACTCTATTAAAAGGAGGCCTTAATATCCCTTAGTTTCCGCTAGGACCCCGCTGCCACGGGAGGGTAGGACAAAAGATGTCATGCAAGTTATTTTCCATAAGCACGTATGACTATATTCGGAATACATGCCTACATTACATTGATGAATTGCAGCTAGTTCTGTGTCACCCTAGGTTATGACTGTTACATGATGAACCACATCTGGCATAATTCTCCATCACTGATCCATTGCCTAGGAGCTTTCCATATATTGTTCTTCGCTTATTTACTTTTCCGTTGCTACTGTTACAATCACTACAAAATACCAAAAACACTACTTTTGTTACCGTTACCTTTTGCTACCGTTACCACTACTATCATATTACTTTGCTACTAAATACTTTGCTGCAGATATTAAGTTTCCAGGTGTGGTTGAATTGACAACTCAGCTGCTAATACTTGAGAATATTCTTTGGCCCCCCTTGTGTCGAATCAATAAATTTGGGTTGAATACTCTACCCTCGAAAACTGCTGCGATCCCCTATACTTGTGGGTTATCAAGAGTATTTTCTGGCGCCGTTGCCGGGGAGCATAGCTCTATTCTTTGAGTCACTTGGGATTTATATACGCTTATCATTATGAAGAACTTGAGAGATCCAAAAACCAAGATTTATCCCTCAACTACGAGGGGAGGTAAGGAACTGCCATCTAGCGCTGCACTTGATTCACCATCTGTTTTGAGTAAGCTTGTGACACCTAAACCTGCTTCTGCTATTAATTCTGATATGTCGCATGTTATTGATGATGCCACTTCTGCTATGCATGACACTTATGATGAAACTACTTCTATGCTTGATACTACTGTGCCACTTGGTGAATTTCTTGATGAACAACTTGATAGGGCTAGAGAGAATGAAATTATTGAAACTAATAATATTGATGAAAGTGATGATGAAGGATCTCCTAATAAATATGAATTGCCTGTTGTACCTGAGGGCTCTATTATGGATGAAGAAACTAAAAGAGACTTTCTCGCTTGCAATGATAGAAGTCATCTTAAGAAATTATTAGCTAAGCTTAAACAAAAAACTCTGAATGCTAGAATGAAATATGATCCTGCTTATGCCACTTCACCTATCTTTGTTACTGATAAGGATTATGAATTCTCTATTGATCCTAATATAATTACTTTGCTTGAATCTGATCCTTTTTATGGCTATGAATCTGAAACTGTTGTGGCACATCTTACTAAATTGAATGATATAGCCACCCTGTTCACTAATGATGAGAGAACTCGCTACTTTTATATCCTTAAAATATTTCCGTTCTCATTAAAGGGTGATGCTAAGATATGGTTTAATTCTCTTGATCCTGATTGTGTGCGTAGTCCCCAGGATATGATTTATTACTTCTCTGCTAAATATTTCCCTGCTCATAAGAAACAAGCTGCCTTAAGGGATATATATAATTTTGTGCGAATTGAAGAAGAGAGTCTCCCACAAGCTTGGGGGAGGCTTCTCCAATTACTTAATGCTTTGCCTGATCACCCTCTTAAGAAAAATGAAATACTTGATATCTTTTATAATGGACTAATCGATGCTTCCGGAGATTACCTGGATAGTTGTGCCGGTTCTGTTTTCAGGGAAAGAACACCGGATGAAGCTGAAATTCTATTCAATAATATGTTGACAAATTAAAATAATTGGACACTTCCTGAGCCAACTCCTGAGCCTATTCCTAAACGAACTCCAAAGAAAAGAGGTGTTCTATTTCTTAGTCCTCAAGATATGCAAGAGGCAAAGAAATCTATGAAAGAGAAGGGTATTAAAGCTGAAGATGTTAAGAATTTACCTCCTATTGAAGATATACATGGTATTAATTTACCGCCTGTTGAAGAAATACATGGTCTTGATAACCCAACATAGGTAGTAAAGGTAAATTCTCTCTATAGATATGATAAAGCTGAAATCCCTCCTACTAAGTTTGCTAGCCAATGTTTGGATGAGTTTGATAACTTATGGTTAAGCAAGAAGACTTCAATGCTTATTTTGGTAGACAATTGAAACAAAATGCTTATATGATTGAACACTTGGGTGATTATATGTCTAGAGTTAAAGGTGAGCTTAAACTCATTAGTAAACATGCTTCTATGGTTACCACTCAAGTAGAACAAGTACTTAAAGCTCAAAATGATTTGCTCAATGAATTGAATAGTAAGAATAATGATAATGATGTTAGAGTTATGACTAGTGATGGTAAAATGACTCAGGAACCTTTGTATTCTGAAGGCCACCCTAAGAGAATTGAGCAAGATTCTCAGAGAAATAATATAGATGCACCTAGTCCTTCTAAAAATAAGAAAAAGAAAAAAGATAGGACTTTGCATGCTTCTAGTGAACCTGTTATTGACACACCTGAGAATCCCAATGATATCTCTATTTGTGATGTTGAAACACAATCTGGTAATGAACATGAAACTAGTGATAATGTTAATGATAATGTTCATGTTGATGCTCAACCTTGCAATGATAATGATATAGAAGCTAAACCTGTTGTTGATCTTGATAACCCACAATCAAAGAATCAACGTTATGATAAAAGAGACTTTGTTGCTAGGAAGCACGGTAAGGAAAGAGAGCCCTGGGTTGAGAAACCCATGCCTTTTCCTCCTAAGCCATCCAAGAAAAAGGATGATGAGGATTTTGAGCGCTTTGCTAAAATGATTAGACCTATCTTTTTGTGTATGCATTTGACTGATATGCTTAAAATGAATCCTTATGCTAAGTATATGAAAGATATTGTTACTAATAAAAGAAAGATACCGGAAGCTGAAATTTCCACCATGCTTGCTAATTATACTTTTGAAGGTGGAATACCTAAGAAACTAGGAGATCCCGGAGTACCAACTATACCATGCTCCATTAAAAGAAGCTATGTTAAAACCGCTTTATGTGATCTTGGAGCGGTGTTAGTGTTATGCCGCTCTCTTTATATCGTAGACTTGATTTGAATAAGTTGACACCTACTGAAATATCTTTGCAAATGGCTGATAAATCAACTGCTATACCTGTCGGTATTTGTGAGGATGTGCCTGTTGTGGTTGCAAACGTTACTATTTTAACGGACTTTGTTATTCTCGACATTCCCGAGGACGATAGTATGTCTATTATTCTTGGAAGACCGTTTTTGAATACTGCAGGGGCTGTTATTGATTGCACCAAAGGCAATGTCACTTTTCATGTTAATGGTAATGAGCATACGGTACACTTTCCGAGGAAACAACCTCAAGTTCACAGTATCAATTCTATTGGAAAACTTCCATCGATTATTTTTGGAGGTTTTGAATTTCCTCTTCCTACTATCAAGAAGAAATATGATATTCTTGTTGTTCGGGATGTGCATATCCCCGTTGAGGTAACCTAGTGTTATTCGAAAATTCTTCGGTTCCATGTTATTCGAAATGAGTTTGTTAACAAGACCTGATCAACCTTGTTAGTGGATTCCTTTTATGAGCATGAGATGGATGAATTTCGAAAACACAACTCTCTGCACCCTCTTTTTTACTTTCTGTTATTTAGTGAAAGAAAGCAAAAATAGTAATTTCTGTTTGTTTTCTGAATTATTCATGCAATATAAAAATACCCCGAAAATAAAAGTTCTCCAAATACCCTAAAATTTAAATATGATTTATTCTGGAATATTTGAGAATATCTGGCACTGAGAACACAGCAGGGGGAGCAAGCACCTGGCCACGAGGGTCCACGGCGTGCCCACCCCCCCCCCCCGGAGCGCGCCCCTGCCTCATGGGCCCACGGTGGCTCCCCTCCACTTATTCTTGCACCCACACACTTCTTCTTCCTCGCAAA